>NW_022985551.1:454613-709517 GCF_010093815.1 Pseudovirgaria hyperparasitica
ATCCGGGCTAAGGTTTACCCGCGCCGAGAGGTTTACTAGGGGCGCATTTTATTCGTATTAAGGTCTTTCTTTTAGGCGTTCTTTACACGGTTTCTCACACGGTTACTATACTACTAAGGGTAGTAGTTCTATGGGCCGGGGAGGTATATATAGAAGGCCGCTCCTATAGCCCTATATATATGTGTCCCTAGCTCGATTACATGGCTTTATTATATATTTAAGGAGGGCGTTTTCCTTGGTCATTCTACTCGGCACGCTTCCCCCATTACTAATATTCGACTATTCGACCTTTTCTTACGTTCATGGGCCTCTATGGGTATTGATTATTAGGCTTAGCTATTAAAGAATTAATTAAGAGTATTATATAGACCCGTCCTATCGTAAAAGAGAACTAATAAGAAGTCGTGCGTTCAAAGAGAACTTATAATACCTGGGAGAGATACTTGTGAGTTCGTCGCGACTACTATACTAGGAACACAGCCATTTACTCAAGGGACACACGTAGCGATGGCTCACCACAATACGCTTAGAAGGTGCCTAGCGCGTTAGTTAGTCTAAAAGGGACTATAGTATACTTAAAGTATCTATAACGGGTCCTAAAAGCCGTTTTCTATTCGTCACCTTTCTTAATACGAAGGTAATAGTAGACGTTACATAGATCGAGCTTAGTAAAGATCTTTACGCGTCCTAGTCTATTAATAGACTTAGAGATAAGAGATAGTAGATAACGATTCTTTCGTATAATATTATTTAGGCTACGGTAGTTAATATATAGATAGAGGCTCCTATTCTTCTTCTTTATAAAGAGGATTAGAGCTCCGGCTAGAAATATACTAGACCTAATCTATCCTTACGTAAGGTTCTTTTTAATATATTCTTAAAGGGCTTATAACTTAGGTTCTAAAAGAGGGTAGATAGGTCTATATAGAGGTTACTAGCCGTCTTTAAGATTAATAGTAAGGTTAGTAGATTAGTATTAAGGTAGTTTAGAGAAATCGATTGCTAACGCGATATATTAGTATATTTTATACTAATATAGTAGGTTTTCATCTACTTTAATACTAAGCTCGCTATTTTACGTAAGTAAGAGTATATAGATAGTAGAGATCGCCTTCTTATAATCTTTCTAGAATTATTTATCGTTAATAAGCTATACTAGTTCCTATTAAGGTAGGTTTATACGCTAGCTAGCTATCTTCTTAAGGAAGTCTAGTTTTAGGTTATATTTCTTAAGCTACGGTATACCTAGAATTATATTAAAGGGACTATCTACTACGATAAAGGTTAAGTAGTAGAGTTTCTATTTCCCTCCGCTATCCTAGATACCGTATTTAATAGTATAGATACTATATAACTTAATAGAACCGTTAATACTATAGAATATAGTATCTATTAGAGCTTAGATATTGGCGTTAAGTTCTCGTGCTCGTTAGATCGATATAACGTTAGTAGCCGATCTACTATTAAGTATTATAGTCTAATATTATCTATAAGAGACCTTGATAGATCTAGTCTATAGTTTAATATACTATTTAGCGGATTACCCCTCTATTATAGTCGCGCCTATAAGTCGCGAGGGTTTCTTATAGGCTATTAGTTTTTTATATTCTATACTAGGTAGTTAGACGTGATATATCCTAGCTACTAGTACTTATAGTATATAACTAGTTAGTTAGTTATATTAGTACTTAGTAGCTTCCCCAAACGGTACTTAGGTACTATATAGCCTATTCTACTATAGGTATAGTAAGTGACTTTAGATTATTTATATAAGTCGGTTCTTATATCTTAATATATTAATTAGTAGGGAGATCCATAATACGATCCGTGTGGTTTTAAATTCGAGACGTAGTAGTAGCCTTATAACATCCCGCGAGATCTATTACTAAATCGGTTTTAGTTAGATAATTTTACGTTAGATTAGATTATTAGAGATAGTTATATACTAGCACGGCGTTAATTATTTATTATATACTAGTATCGCTCCGCGAGATTTATAAGAGCTTAGAGGTCTATAGAGATTATTATTATAAGGTCGAGACGGTCCTTTATATTTAGGGCGAGGGACCGTTTAAAGTCGTCGTACTATTAAATTATACGATCTTCTTTAGCTTCTCTCTAGAGAGGCCGAAGGTATTTAAGGAGTTATAACGGTAACTAATTATCTCGTTATTAAGTCTTAAAGATATAGCCCTAGGCCTAGTCGTGTTATTTAGCCCTATCGCTAAAATATTAGAGGAGAAATTCGGTGAACGTGTCCTAGTTATAGGTATCCTTAGAATATTCGATTCGGTATACTATCTAACATTCTAAAGGCGTCGGGTCGAGGTAGTTCTAGACGAATCTAATTTTATTACTATCGTTCGTAAATAGATAGAAGAATCAGCTATATTAGTAAGTCTATACGTGGAAACTCTTTCTACTTTTACTATTAAAGTAAGGTAGTTTCTTAGGTTAGGGTAATTAGGATAGTAGTAGACTAGGATAGATCGTTTTAGTTAGTATAGATCTATATAAATATAGATTAGTTATTACTAGAACTAAAGTATATAATATAGCTTTAAGTCTCGTAGTATATTCTTAAGCTTCATTAAGTTCGCGTAGTTATTACTTAAGTTAAATCTATTATTACCTCTCTTCGTGTAGTCTAGTATATACGTTATTATAAGGTATAGTTAATATTAGGCGATTCTAATAGATTAACTTATTAATATTAATAAGGTCTAGCCTTATATTAAGGTTAGGTCTAGTATAGTTCGAACTAGACCGAGATAGAGTATAATAGACTCTATTCTTATATTCTATAATATCTTCTATAGTTATACGGAATATTATACGAGTTATTAGTATGATAGTCTATAAGGTATAGTTATCGGTAGAGATAGTTATAGATAGACTATTCTCCTCGTTTAGATTAGGAGAAGGTCTACTATAAGAGGCGGTACCACGAGTATTATAATAAGTAGTTAGAGCTATTTCTATAAACTACCGTCGTGCTATATAAAGAGAAATTAAAATATAAGAATTATAGATATAGGATAGTAGTCTAATAGGTTATAGAAGGATTTAGGAATATATTTAAAAGGGTAGTCTACTCTTCTAACGAGGTTAATTTTTAAAGAGTAGAAATTAAGTATATACGGCCTACTTATATAGTAGTCTCGCTTATTCTAGCTGGCTTACCCTAGGTCTACCTATCACGGACCGTACTAGACTATAGTATTCTAGTTAAGTCTATCCTAGTGTTAGCCCTAATAATTATATAAGGAGGTAGGCTCTATATACCAACCAACTATACTAAAAGGACCGAATCTTAAAGCTACTACTTTAAGGGTGGAGCACACTACTTATATACGACTACTACACACATGTAGAATCAACTGGCAGGCCACGTGCTCCTCACGTGCCTAACATTCGGCTAGTACTCTACTTAAAGTCGTAGATAGAAAAAGGACTTATTAACTTATAGCCTAAGTCGTAAGGCTAATAATATACTTTTCTATTCTATACGGTAATCGACTTAACTCGGTAGAGGGTGATTCCATTAAAAAAGCTCGGATTTTAGCTATTTCCTCAGTTTTTGACTTAAAGTCATCTATAAGTAACTATATTTAGATATACTTATCTCTCGGTTTCTCTATCTCCTTCCTAATTAGGTAATTATTATATAAGCAAGTTAATCTAATATAAGTAATCTTAATCCCTTGGCGTAGATTCCAAGCTTAATCTATACTTTTGGGGTGACTAATCATACAATCCTAATCTAGTACCTCGGATTGTATCCGATTGTATATGCTCACGTCTGGTCACACCTGCTGCGTGCGCCTCCATGTCGCCGCTCCCTCTCACTCTGGCTCGCATTAGCGATGGGAGCGTATATAAGTACCGTTTGACGAGCAGATGTTGCACTTCAGGAGTCCCCTGTCGGCCTTTGTCTTCGGCAGCCAGCGTGAACGGACCATCTATTGCCAAGACAAGCCACTCGGTCTCTAACGCCGAGAAGGCCGCTATCGAACTCCGGATCGGAAAGCGATACATCGAGCTTTGGCGCAGCATGGACGACAAGGCCAAAGACCTTCGTCGCGCTCTGAGACAATCCCCCTGGTTCGGATTCGACCTTGATGACACCCTTCACGAGTTCCGAAAGGCCTCCGGCGCCGCCACTACGGCAACCCTAACCCGAATCTCAAACGCCCATCAAATCGAGATATCTTGCCTGAAATCAGCGTACTCGAAGATCCTGTCCCAGGGAACGTCCGGCGCCTTCAGCGACGGCAAGACATCTCACCAGTACCGCCGCGAGCGCTTCTCAGCCCTGCTCGCAAGCTTCTCTCTCACTGCCACTGCCAACAGCCCAGAATTCCTCGCCGGACTCCTTGACACCTACGAGCACACCCTGACCAGCATCCTAGAGCTGAAACCGGATGTTCTCGACCTCTTCGTCCAGCTGCGACGGATGGGCAAGAAGATTGCCGTCATCACGGAAGGGCCCGCAGGATGCGCAAGAGCGCACCATCGAGGCGCTAGGGCTCAGCGACAAGATTGATTTTCTCGCGACTACCAACCGCTTCGGCGTGGCTAAGGTCGACGGACTGTTTCCCAGAGTCCTTGCGCATTTGGACATCCAGGCGACAGACATGGTCTACATTGGGGATAGCCAGGAACGAGACATGGTACCGGCTATGGAATGCGGCATGCGCACGATCCATTACGCCGAGAATGAGAATTTTGATCCTACGGCTGTGCCTGCCAAGTTTGACACTCTTGCAAAGATTGCCCATTTGGTGTCGGAGTGAGGGCTTGAGTGTGGATTATTGATTAGCCAATTACACGATTAGGCAAATGGTTGCTGGGCGAAGGATAGTTGACGGGGAACGGAATAGGGGCAAAGGAAGGGAGGGTCGTAGACTTCTGTTTGAAAGGGGGGAGTTTTCAACGTCTGAAATATAACTGTCTTCTACTGCTGCTGCTGCTGCTGTTGTTGCTGCGTGGTTTCCTTGCTGGAATTGGTTCGTTGGAGGTGTATGTGTACGGATGTACGTATTTACGTGTTGTTCTTACTTGTGCTTTAGGAATGTTTTATATTGTGTTTTTCTTTAACTTCTACTTCTGCTTCTGCTTCTGCTTCATGCTTCTGCTGCTACTTCGTGCTTGGTAGTTAGTATTAGTATCAATCACGCTACTATACGCCAACGCTACACATTCACACCTCGATACTCCACGCCAGAAGTACACAGAAACCTCACGTCTATCTAGACATACAAAACCCATCCCAGCACAACCCCATTCACCTCACACCCCCTCCCTCCCCCCCCCCCCCCCCCCCCCCCCCCCCCCCCCCCCCCCCCCCCCACCACCACCCCCCTTCCCCCCCAAATACCACCCGGGAAACCACCCCACAAAAACCCAAACCGCAAGCACAACAGGCACAAACTCCAACCCCGCAAAGAACCCCTCCCGCGTACTAACCCCACTCATGACCCCCCCCGCCGTCTCCGCCAACCGAAAACAAGTCCTCACATACACCGCCCCACTCGCCCCGACCACCGCGCCGCCGACAAACCTCCTCATCCGCCCGTCCATCGCGCGCCAGCTCCTACGTATAAACAGACCGAGAACTACGAAGAAGGCGGCGAAGGTGGCGACTTGGATGGCTAGGCCGGCGAGCAGGATGTTGTTTGGTGTAGTGGGGTCGCGGCGGTTGGAGTATGCTGTGCCGACGAGGGCGGCGCCGGCGATTTGGATTGTTGTTGTTAGGATGTCGCATGTTATGAAGAGCCATAAGACGGCGCGGGGGCCGAGGCCGAGGATCTTGATGCCCTTTTTCGCTCGCCCGTTCCCATCCCCTACCCCTTCTCCCCCTTCTCCCCCTTCTCCCCCCTCCCCCACCCCCCCAGCACCACCAAACCGCACCATCAGCACACTAACAAGCGTGTAAATCGCAGCAGAGATAAACACGGGCGCGGTGACGATGAAAAAGTACTGGATGACAAAGTACGGGACCGAGTACGGGCTGCGCTGGCTGGAGAGGGTGCGGGCGGCGTAGCCGGTGATTTCAAAGGCGAGGCCGAGCGGGAGGGTGGAGAGGTAGTATGTGCGGTGGCGGAGGAGGAGGAGCGTGTGGGCGAGCAGGGCGGCGGAGAAGAGGGCGAGGGCGAGGATGCAGAGGGGGAGGGAGGGGGTGTAGCTGGGGTTGTGGGTTAGGGGTGGATTGGACTGGGGGGATAGGGGGGATAGGGGGGTGTTGGGTGTGGGGTGGAGGAATGGAGGGAGGGAGGGATGGGGGAATGGGGGAATTGAGGAATCAAGGAATGGGGGAATGGAGGAATATGGGAAGTATATTCAAAATACGTACCCGTAGATGATGATGCAGGAATCATTCGGCCCGCCTGGGTTCGGAAAGTCGGGATCCACGTAGCCGGTGATGTACGAGCAGTTCCGGCCCGACATGATGAATGATGATGGTGGGCGATGTCGATGTCGATGTCGATGTCGTTGTCGTTCCACCAACAAACAACCAAAAAAAAAAAACCCTTCGTAAGTTCGACACCTGAACCTCTCCCAACCAAGCCATCCCACGACACTTTATACTCCCGCTCCTCCCCCAAAGGACCCAAAACAAACCCAGTCAGCCACACGCACCCCATACCACAAATGCCATCACCACCACCACCACCACCATCATCCCGCCTTGGCCTCGAATAAAAAAGACGAGGAGCGAGCGCATTGATTGATTTTGCCCCTTCGCTTAGCACCGCCATCTCGTATCCGGCAGCCGACAAACTACCCCATCCAGCCTAGCGCCCGGCGGCAATCTAACAATCTAACCCGCATACAGACGGACCATCTCAGCGCGCGATCGAGATTACGGTGGGGAATCTCAGCGGTGTGTGGCGGTTGCCCAGGGGGGACAAAAACAAGGCTGAGAGCATACATGCATGCAACTCGCCATCCTCCCAGAGGTCCTCTTGCTCGTATAATCTACCAGAAGCGTAGTAGCGCGTAGAAGAAAAAAAAAGATACATAGGCCAAAGAAGAAACAATGTCAACCCCCTGATTAGTTATTTTTCGCACATAGAGCGGGATATACATACAAGATATATCCTTATTCTTCTTCTTCTTTCTTATCTATAAACGACATGTATACATATCTCTCTCTTTCTCATTAGACACTAGTAAAACTCGAAAGAATTCCATCAACTACTACTACTACTTACTATATTTCCAAGTTCGATTTCCCTACTTTACTACTTACTACTACCTACCCCCTACCTTCTTTATCTCTTCTTACCCGTTATATTAATACTTGTATATATATATATATATATATATATATATATAAACAAGAATAGATAGATACGGACGGCCTATATTTTTACTATATAAAAAAAAAAAAAAAAGACTTTATATTAATCCATTAGAACGAGAAGTTGGAAAATAAAGCGAATTTTCGGTCTTCTACCCCGCCGAGAGGAGTTTACTAGAGAGAGTATATAATATATATATGTATATGAAGCCAATCACATACACACATATACACACCCTGTTCTTTACTCCATAGCAGCCTCGTATAATAATCCCAATCCATCTCTACCAACCTAAACCCACCAACCCAAACCCCCTCCATTCTCTAAATCTATCTACACTCTATCTATCTATCCATCCATCTATCTATACATCCATCCATCCATCCATCCATCTACCCCATCCATAACAAGAGCACGTACTCTAAACATACATCATCGCCGAAAGAGGACCTGAGCATACATACATACATACATACATACATACATACATCCATACATACATACATACATACAAAATCAATGAAATCATGGAAAAAAGAAGAGAAAGGGTACCCAACAACCATGTAAGATGATTTTAGTCATCATTATTATTATACCACCATAGCCAAGATGGATAAGAGGAAAACCATAAAAATAGAACGCCCCCCCAAATTCGTGGATTGTGTTGTTAATGCTAATGATGATATTATCATTCACTCACTCACTCACTTAGTAGTACGCGCAACCAGCCAATGTGGGAAAAAATGGGTAGCAAAACACGTAAAAGATGCGGTTGGCAGACGTTCATTTCTTTGCATCGTCCTATTAGGGGGTTGGTTCCTCGGGGAGGAACGTAGTAGATACACATGCCCTCTCTCTCTCTCTCTCTCTCTCTCTCTCTCTCTCAACTACCATGTTGTATATACAGCCTCACAATACTTCCATGCCACACACCATGCAGGCCATACCATGCAATGCCACACCATACCATGCGTGCCATAGCCAGTGCCGGCCACCAACGAAAGAAAAAAAGGTCGCAAGTCCCGTCTCGTCGTGAAATCGTGGCTTTCATTCATCACAAAGCAGAAGACAAAAAAAGGAGCCGTGCTAGGCAGGCGGGAAGCGACGACATATTAGAAGAGGGGGAAAAGGGTGCATGAAATGCAAAGTGGAGATTCCAAGCCAAAATAAAAAGGAGAGAGGGAAGGGGGTATCAGCCAACAAAGAAAGTAGTACGCCTGAATTATGTATATGTGTGGGTGTGTAATGTCCTCCCCGTCAGGACCATCAGGATATCAGGACGTCAGGACATCAGGCCATCAGGCCATCAGGACAGGACGCCATCAGGACAGGACATCAGGGCAGATTCACGAAATGTAGCGCCCGATGGCGGGATCGATGCCGCCGTCGTCGACTTCGACGCTCATGGCGCTCAGGGGATCGTGCTCCTGCGCCTTGGCCCGCTCCGCGTCCTTCTCGCGGGCAATCTTCAGCTTGGCGCGTTCGGCGCTCTGCAAGGCCTCAATGTAGGTGCGGAACTTGACAATCTCCTTGAGCAGATAGCTGCTCTTCTTCTCCCAGTTCGCCAGCGCCTTGCCGGCATTCGGGTGTCGCGGGCTAAAGGCGATGAGCATCGGCGGGCGCAGGTCGTTGTGTCGCGCGAGCTCGCTCTCAATGTTGCGCACATACGCCTGCAGCGCGCGCAGCTGGTCGACGGCAAGCAGCGTGCTGGCCATCATCGAGCTCACAGGCGGCTTCCACTCGGAAATGTGCACCTTGTCGCCGGGCAGCCGGGCACGGACATTGCCCTGGTAGTCGAGCGAGCTGCGGATGGAAGACTGCGTGCTCGCGCGCGGAAGCGAAACACTGTTGTGGTGGTGGTTTGTTGCGGCGGCGGCGCTGCTCTCGGGGCGGATCAGCGCCGAGTTGATGACGTTCTCGCCCCATCCGTACTCGATGTTGCTGACACCGCCGGTGAGCGGCTCCTTGGACAGGCGGGCGGACCAGTAGTTGGCGGTCGAGACAAACTCTCTCACGATATCGACGGTGCCGACCTGGAAGAGATGGACGGCGCCGCCGGGCAGCGAGAGGGCCCAGACGTTTGGCCGCGTCTTGGAGTAGCCTGGCGGGGGCAGGGCGTTTGCAATCGTCTGTCGCAGCAGGAAGCTTCCCATGTTTTCCGCATTCTCCGCCCAGTTGCCACCACCGACGACGACGCCGCCGCCGCCG
Source organism: Pseudovirgaria hyperparasitica (assembly GCF_010093815.1). Lineage (NCBI taxonomy): Eukaryota > Fungi > Ascomycota > Dothideomycetes > Acrospermales > Acrospermaceae > Pseudovirgaria > Pseudovirgaria hyperparasitica. Next base: position 464,129 of record NW_022985551.1, read on the forward strand.
CCCGACAGCTTCGACTTGTTCTTGTGTCGCAGCGACTTGGAGTTCATGCCAAAGGAAAACAGGCGCATGTAGCCCTTTTCAATCACGGCAAAGCATTCGCTCCAGCCACGGTCCTTGGCCTTCTTGTCGGGCGCGTCCATGAGATGCTTGTGCTTCAGGATGCCTTCCTTGGCCCAGGGGGCGCCAGCGAGCTCGAGGCTTTCATCCTCCAGCAGCGGTGCGACCTTGGTAAACTCTTCGCTGCTGAGGGAGTTGGGTATGCCCTCTTCGCGGATGATGGCCTGGCTGAGCGCGTTGGCGAATCCGATCGACTGCTGGTAGTCGGCCGCGGCAAAATGCGAACCCAAGGAGTCGACAGACATCATCGAGGCTTGCGTCTTGCCCAGCGAGTACTTGCTCCACGTACTCGACTGGGCCGGACTCCACACGGACTGGTCGTCCAGACTGGTGCGAGACGAGCCGACCGTCGAGTTTGGATAGAGATGAGGGCGCGAGCGATTCTTCGAGTTGTACCGGGCATGGCTAGTCCGAAAGTCCACCGAACGGCCGCTATAGCTCAGATGCTCCGAGTTTGCCTTGCTAAGAACGCTGGGTGTCCGTCTCAGGTGCGAGCCGACAGCCAAGGACTTTGTTGCTGTTGTGTAGGCAGACTGCTCCTGCTCTGCGCCGTAGAGTGGCAGGCAATGGTTGCGGATGGAATTATAAAACTCCTTGAGGACAATCTCCACCTGCGTCTCCCAGCCCTTGAGCGGTCCTTCGTATGGTGCCTTGACCAGGACGGTGCAGTTGTCGGCATGCGCGTTGGCTGCCGGAGCGTCGTCTGAATCTGTGCGAAAGGCAGGCGGTCGGATCGAGAGACGGTTGCGCGATCGCTTGCTTTCCAGAGAAGGGCGGTCGTTGTTGTTGTTGTTGTTGTTGTTGTTGTTATCTTCGCTGGGTGTCGTGCGCCCCGATCGAGGACGGATCGGCGGGGGCTCTGGGCATTGCACCCACGGGACAAAGCCTCTCTGCTCCTCTCCGGCCTTGCGGTGGGGATTCATAGCTTTGATCGTGGCGGCAAGCTCGTCCGCTTCGTCTTCTTGTTGTTGTTGTCGTTGTTGTCCTGCTGTTGCCTCCTCGGCGAGGCGACGCATGGTTGGCATGGTGTTCTTGACAAACTGAGCGCGCGTCATCTTCTGCTCAATGTCGGCCATGTGCAGATCGGTGTTGAGCAGGAGGATGGAGTAGGTGATGGCATGGACGAGATCGGTACTTTTGAAGCCATTGTTCGGGTTGCAGTCCCACCAGCGCAGCGCAAACGACGCGAGGACACGATCGACCTGCTGGGTCTCGGCTTTGAGGAGCAGCTTGGTACACATGTCGCGCAGAGCCGAGACGATGCTCTGGCCAGACCATTCGTAGAGCTCCATGTAGGCCTTGCGAGTCCTGGATGCCTTCTTGGACGCCTCTCCGAGCCAGGCGGCGGCCTTGAACTTGCTGGTAAACTCTTCATCACCGCCAAAGATCTTTGCAGCCCTGTCACGATCCTCTTCGGTGGGCTCGTGGTCATCGTGGGGGTCGTGGTCGTCATGTTCGTCGTTGTCGTGGTCGGTAATATGATTTGGCCGCCCTGCAGCAGCAGCAGCAGCAGCAGCAGCAGCTTCAGTGCTATTGACTTGCACAATGGGTAGGCTTGTCGTAGAATAAAACTCGTCGGTTGCCGAGCATGGCGAGCGATGGCCGGCGGCGGCAGAGGCAGGTTGGCTGCTCCGCGCATCCTCGTACATGGTCGTCGTTGTCGTCGTCGGCGATCGCAGCAGCGCGTCCTGGTCCAGCTTCTCGTCGGAAGAGGTCGGCTCTAGCCAGAGACGATTGGCGGCGATGGCGCGCGAAGACTGCTGCTGCTGCTGCCTGCTAGTGCTGGCGCCCGCGGAACCGACATTCGTGTCGATTTGCTGCAGTTTGCGAAATTCATTCTGCTTGGCACGTTTCTCTGCCGAGTTTGCCTTTGGAGTCGGCACGTCTGCCGCCGCCGCCGCGGCAGGGGATCGCAATGGAGTGGTGGATGATGATGACGATGACGATGCTGGATGGGTCGGCGATTTCGGACCGAGCGTCGACAAGGTCGTTGTAGCAGGCTTGCCGGTCGGTTCTCGGTCTTCTGCGCCGCTGCTGTCGGCCAAGAAGGTGGTGTCTTGCTCGCTGGCTGGTATGACCTTGCCGCGTTTGACCTTGAGCTTGAGCTTCGGCCCATCCGAGTTCATTGTGTTGTCGAAATTCTTCGCGAGACGGCCGCGAGATGGTGGTGGGGGATCGTCACTGTAATATTGTTCTGTGCCACCACGCCACGAGTAGTCTACACCCTGTCCCTCGCGTACTCTTCTTGCGTCGTGCTGGGGCATGGGAGGAGTGTTGTCGTCGTCGTCGTCGTCTGCTGGTTTTGAGTTGCCGCTGTGTTGACGCGGTGCGCTTACAGAGTTGATTCGGGCAGCGTTGTCATCATCATGAAGGAACGGATCGATTGCTTTGTACAGGCTGCTGGCACCGGGACTGTCTTGTGGACGATCGACGTTTGCATTCCGGATGGCTTGAAGCTGAAGCGGCACCAGGGTGGGTGGCAAGGTCTCGACGACCGACTTCTTGCGGCGGCGAAAGAAGGAGGAATGCTTCTTGTTTAGGGTGGGTGGTGGTGGCGCGGAGACCTGGGGTTGTTGATGATGGTTAGATGTCTGGTCGGCGGAAGAAGAAGAATGGTTGATGACGGAGGAGGAGGAGGGAGGGGGCGGTTTGGAGAGCGTCTTGGAGGCCGGACGCCCAACAGTGGCCGGCATATTTCGGGCAGCAGCAGCAGAAGGAGGGCCGTGCTGCATAGTCTTTGGGCGATCGTCCACTCTCTTTGATTCAACAGACTGGCCGGCAGTGTGTGGGGGAGGGGCGGCGGCTGGTTGATTATTCTCCTTCCGCGACGAGCCGCCAAAGACTCGACGGAAAAAGCCGGGCTTTTCCTTGGGCGAGGACTGACTGACAGCAGCAGCAGCAGCAGCAGCAGCGTCAGTGCCGTGCTTCAGGTGGTGGCTCATCACATTCGGACCTGGAGCGATGGGGTCATGAGCGCCATCGCGAGCGGCTGCTCGGTAGAACTCGTTTGCCTGTGCCATGACGGCAGCATCCGGATATGCACTTCTCGAGGGCTTCCTACTCCTGCTCGTCGCAGAACGAATGCTGTTTCTTCGCGAGGAGGGAATCTGTGGAGGAGCGCAGATGGGCTGGGGAGGAAATGCGGGAGAGCCTAGGGGTGTATCGCCAAACCGCTGTGGTCCAGAGTAGACGGTCGGTGAAGGGGCAGCCTCGAAGCTGTGGTAGGTGACGGGTACCGGTCGACCACGCCCCATGACGCCAGACAGGTCGGCATGAGGGTCGTGAAGAACGTGTTGTTGTTGATGTTGTTGCTGCTGCAGCGGACCACAGTTGATGTCGAGGCTAGCCGATCTATGAACACGGCGTGGACGAGGAGCCGTCAACGGCAGCCTCTGACCGTAGTCCATGCTCGAGGAAGCACTGCTCTTGCTGCCCTGTCGTGGACCTCGACTGTGACTTCTTCTTTGCTGCTGCTGCTGCTGCTCTTGCGCGGCCCAGACAGAGTGTGTATCGGTTGTTGTTGTGCGTGTGGTGTTGAATTTGGAGGTGCTGTTGCTCTGTCGAGTGTGTTGGTGGTAGTCGGGATAGGTGAAGATGTGGTGGTGGGCAGTAGTAGTAGGATTGGGATCATAGTCGGAGGGATTGGAGGACGAGTAAGTATGGCCACGAGCTCGAGGCGGTCTTTGAGGAGGCGGAGGATGAGGATGAGGCGCGTAGTGAGTGTCATGGGTGTAGTACTCTTCGTTGTCGTTGTCGTTCTCGTCGTCGTCGCCGTCATCGTCGTCAAGGGAGGCGTAGGGAGGGACAGGATTAGAAAAGGCGCCGAGGCCGGTGGAAGATATCTGGTCCAAGGATAGCAGCATGTTGTCGACGACAGAGTCCCTGGTGTGATGATCCATGGCAAGATCATGGGAGTCGCGTGGAGAAGAGTCCATGTTGTCGGACCGATGATGATGATGCTGGTGATGCTGGAGCTGATGGTGATGATGGCGCTGGACAGGAGAGGCATGGTCGTGAAAGAAGGTTTCGTCAGGCCCAGCGTGGTGGGAATGGAGCTGGCGCACAGAAGCTTGCCGGATCCTTCTTCCGTCCGCATTGGGCGGTGTCCTCGGCGGCGATTGGTCGCGCATGGCAGCAGCAGACGGCAGTCCGAGCGACGGACCGTCAGGAGGCTGAAAGGGTGAATGAAGGTTTGACGGAAGGGGAAGTGAGTTGTAGGGATGCGAGCGAAAAGCGAAAGCGGGATCAGACGGCGGGCATGTCAAGGCATGGACGGGATTGGACGTCCAGTCTTGAACAGAGAGCCGGAAGCAGTCAGTCAGGATGAAGGGTGTAATGCGAAAGAAGACGAGACGACAAGGCCCGGGGTGGTGGTTGTTGTTGTTGTTGTTGTGGTAAGTGAGGTGGAGCGAAAAGGTCGAATCAATAGTGGGCAGGCGAGCGGTGGAAAGTCAATTGAGGAGGGAGCGGGCCGTTTCGGAGGGTCTGAGAGTGGTAGTGGTAGTAGTCTGTGATTAGTGGATGGATGGAGAGAGAGAGGGAGAGTAAGGTTTGAAAGGTGGAGTATAGTTGAGAGTTGTTTCACGGATGGAGGAGAGTGAGTGAGTGAATGAAGAAGAATAGTGTAGTAGCGTATGCAGTGTAATTAGTGGGTGGTGAAAAAAAAGGCAGAAAGGTCCGGTGGGATCTCAGGGGCAGCCAGCCAGCCAGCCAGCAGCAGCAATTGCGGGCTCCAAACGCGCCAACCAGCGAATGATTAGCTGCCACTGCCGCGCGAAATTGGGGGGGTGTAGGCGCTAAAGACGACGACGACCCCCCTAAGGTTAGCCCTATATGGCGCCCTATAGCCTGCATACAACCCCCCTTAATTACCAGCCAGCAGCCAGCATCTACATAATGGCAGTCTTCTTTCAGACGCATCAATCTTCGCTTGCGTACGGACTAGCTGCATCTGCCGTTCAGGCCACGAGTCCGGCAAAGTGACTGTGAAAGATGAGAGTGGTGGATATAGTCATCATGTGTGAGGAGAGTGTGCTGCCAACTATTAATTGATTGACTGCAAAGAAGGTCGAGAAGAAACGGCGGCGTCGTCCACCAAGGCAGCCGGGAAAGCTTAAACGGCATTGGGCGTGCTGGACAGTAGTGGATGGATACATGACGGGGGATTACTAAGGTATGCAAAACAGGCAGAAGATGCCTCGAAGTAGCTAGACTACACTCCACACTGGGTCTTTGTCTGCTTCAAGCCATGACTCGGCATAGATTACGGCGCATGTCAGCCTGGAATTACACCTTCCACCACGACGTACCCGACTAGGTAGCATAGCAGGTATGGCTATAGCAGAAAGTAGATTATGCCCGTTAGCAGCCCTTATTAAGCTTTTGCAGCTGCAGCCACCACCACGCACTCGCTCCTCTACCGCGCAGTCTGACCGTCCAACGCAGCAACAGAACAGCCCCTTTCTCGCCCATGGATGGATGTATGATGGACGTATGGACGTATGGACGTATGGACGTATGAACGTATGGACGTATGGCTCGCTGCCCGTCCGTCCGTCGATCCTCATTCTTGCGTGCTCCTCCACCCTCTCTCGCATGTGCTCATATGTCGCCAATCTCTGCTGTCTCTACTACCGCCATCCTCCAGCATCTGAGCATCATGACCATCCATGCCTGTCTGTCACTCACACGCGTTTCATCCCCCCGTCGTGCCTGTATCATCATCCATCTCACTCTCTCCACTGCCTGCACTGCCTGCCCCGGGCGCGAACTAGATCAGCGGGAACAAACGGCCCGCTAACAACTGATTACCTCGGAGGGAGTCTAGGCCAACTCGCAATAATACATACTGTACCTTGCATGCTTCCTACCTCACATACATACATACATACCTAGGCACACTACGCTCGCGAATTAGATGCACGCGCTGCTCGTGCTGTTCCTGCGCTAGTATGTATACACACCCTCGTCCTGTCTGTGCCTTTTTCGCGACAACTGTGTACAGTAGCTGCATATAATATGTAATTAGGACGACGACCTGACCGTGCCGTCTGAAAGACACGTGAGATGCCACGCGAGGTCATCCATACGTCCGTCCATACGTCCATGTCCCCCAATCCACAAGCGAACAGGCAGGCAGTTCGAACGTCAAAGCCGCCGCTGCAGCCGCCAGAATATACGCAGCTGCAGCAGTACCAGTACACATTATACGCACCGGATTTCTTTTCTTTTTGCCCACGTCAATAGTCCGCTGCATACTGCTTCAATTCAAATACCTATTCCCTTGTCTTGCCCCTAATTACCTAATTACTCCCCTCAACCTCCTGAACCCCTCCAACAGCAGCAACAACAACAACAACAACAACACACAACCACCCATCCCTGCCTAACAACACCTTCCTGACATAATTAGCTGACGTGCATGCCAGCCATGACACACGCATGCCATGCCGACAAAGCCGCCGAAAAAGTTACAGAGTATGACCCAGCAGTCCGAATGCGGTTGCTGCTGCATGTCTAGCTTTGTTTATATACATGTCCAGTGTATATATAGACGTGATGTGGCTTGGCTTTGACATGTTGGATGCGAACGGATGGCTTGGGTTGGCATGCCGTATTTATCCGGGCGGGCGGGTCGACTGGGTGGGGATGGATATGGAGATGGATATGGGTGGAGATGGAGAGGGATCCCTTTGCTTGTCTGCTTGTCTGCTTGTCTGCTTGTCTGCTTGTCTGCTTGTCTGCTTGTCTGCTTGTCTGCTTGTCCGCTTGTTTATGCTTGTCTGTGCTTGTGCTTGTTGGATAGCTACTACTGTCTAGCTGTCTGTCACTCACGCAGCTATTGCATGCAGCTGCACATAGCGCGACACCGTTAAATATAGCAGACGCACATCATCCTATTCTCTGCTCTTCTACTCCTCCCTTCTAGAATCCCTATTGCGTCCATGCAACGCATAATTACCGGTCCAAGACCTAATACCTGCCTAACTACCTGGCCTGTCCAGTGCACCCACTTGTCAGGAATGTGTGCCATATGCCATGATATGATACGCACTTGTGCGTTGCCTGAGGTCGTACCGTCATTCGATGGTGTCGATGGGAGGGAGTTGTATGCGAGCTGGAATTGCTAGGTGGGGAAAGGTGGTGTGAATTGCGCTCGGAGGGGTGCGGATGGTGGATTGTGGTCAATAGATAGATGGTGTGGGTTTGTTGTTGTGATGCCAGACGAAGCACACGATATCACATCACACACACATCCGTCCACACCCACACCCACATCCACAGCGACGCGGAACTGCCACTCTACTCCACCACACACACGCACGCATAAACCCATCATCACAATCCCAATCACCACGCTACCCATCTCCCATCTCCCACCAAGCCCACAAAGACATGTACCGCACCAGCATAAATTTCCCCAGCCCTCATCGTGCGCAGAAACGACCGGGGGGTAAGTTACGATGCGACCTGCACTGTATATCCAATGCATCTCACTCTCCCCTCCGCTTTCCCCTCCGCCTGACCCATTGCGATAGTAGTCACGGCCAACAGAGTGAATATGTGGAGGGTTACAGTTTTATGAAGAACCGGAAGCTGGACGGTGGGCGGGAAGAGCTTTTATAGTGCTTGTGGGAAATTTTCATCGAGTGGTCTGTGCGGGACTTGGCACATGTCTTGGCGCCTCAGGGTATGGTGCCTTGGTGCCTGGGGACTTGGTGCCTGAAGACTTGGTGCCTTAATGCCTGGTGGGGCTCGATGCTCGTGAAGTTGTGACGACATCGCGTTCACTCTCGTCCCTTCGCTCAACTCCACCTCAAAGCCACGACACCGTATATACTTCATAATTAGCAGCAACAATTAATACTACCAAATCTAGTCTCCACTCTCCACTTCAGTACTCATCACATCTAACAACCACTGCCTCAACCAACCGCCCGCTCAACACCTGCCCCGCATACCATGACCTTCAATTACATCATATCGACTAATACACACCGTCCATACCATACTACCTCATCCATCCATCCACCCGTACTCGCTATATACACCTCCCACAAACCTCCCATGTAGACACCCACCTCCCATCATGTCCTCCACCGTCATCCTCGCCTTCGACGCCTACGGCACCCTTCTCTCCCCATCCACCATCACAAACACCCTCGCCGCCCACGTCAACCCGGCCAAAGCCCCCTCCATAGCCTCCGAATGGCGCCGTCTCCAGCTCGAATACACCTTTCGCCTCACAAGCATGGGTATACCTCTCATACCACCACCACTACCATACACACCCACACCCACAACAAGACCAAGAACAAGACCGACTAACAAACCAGGCAAATACAAGCCCTTCCATACCCTCACCCGCGCCGCCCTGACCCACGCCCTAGCAACCCACAACACCCCTCTCGACACCCAGTCCACAAACGCCATCATGCACGCCTACACCACCACCGCGCTCGCCCCCTTCCCGGACGTCGTCCCGGGCCTCAAAGACCTCGAGACATACCAACAGTCCCAGCACTCCACCTCCCCGCCCATCAAAGCAGTAATCTTCACCAACGGCACACGGGAAATGATATCCACCGCCCTGCACTCCACGCCCGCCCTCACGCCCTTTTTATCCACCCTCTTCCATCCCTCTAGTAACAACACCAACACCAACACCAACAACACCAACGAAAACAACACCATCTGCCACCCCTCCAACGACCCCATAATCACCGTCGAAGACACAAAAAAATACAAGCCCGCACCCGACGTCTACCTCCACCTCGCGCAGCAAACCGGCAAGACGACGAGGGCGCAAATGGCCGATGTGTGGCTCGTGAGTGGGAATGCGTTTGATGTTGTCGGTGCGAAAGCCGTGGGCATGCGGGCTTGTTGGGTGGATCGGGAGGGGGACGGGTGGGTTGATGGGTTGGGTTTTTGTGTGGGGGGTGAGGGGGGGGATGGGGATGGGGCAGATGGGGATGGGGCAGATGGGATTGGCGTAGATGGGAACGGGGATGGGAATGGGGATGGTAGGCCGGATGTTGTTGTTAGGGGTGTGGATGGAGTTCTTGATGCTGTGCTGGGGTATCTGAGGGGGACGGGGACGGCGAGAGTGGTAGTTGGGTAGAGTTTGTAAATTTGATACGTCTCCGGCAGGTATATATATAAGAAGTCAGAACGCTGATATCACCACCTAATTAATACCCATTTATCCTGTCATCCATACATTCACCGAATAGAACCAGACAATGGCAAACCAAACCTTAGATTGGCAAAAGAACAAGGTAGGTCATGTACAACTCCGCCACTTCTCGCGCGATTGAGCGTGTGGCAGACACAATAAGATAATATACATATACCACTACGTACGCTACGTCAAAACGTGTATGCATGACACCCGACTGCCGCAGATACATCTGCCGCAGATACATCTGCTACAGCTACATAATCTCCACAACCTCTTCTTTCAATCAAACCGGCATCATGCCAATCCCCCCACCACCACCGCCCAGAGCTCGTCTATGCATCGACGACCCTCCACCACTATGTCTCTTGACAGCAGCCGCAGCCGCACTCCTCCCCTTCTTAAAACTGCCCCCTGCCCCCGACGACGACGACGTCCTGGATCTCGCTCCACCACCACCACCACCAGTCTTGAACCCCTTCTTCCACTGTCCACGGGCGGCGCCACCACTACTCGCTGATGCTGCTGCTGCTGCCCGACCTTTTGTCTGTGCGGCACCACCGTGACGCGCATACGGATAGGCGGGGCGTTGCTCGTAGGCCGCTGCGGACATGTCGTGGTAGACCATCGCGTTGTCTCGCTCCCGCTGGCGGTCCGTCTGCTCTCGTCGGCCTCCCTCTGCGGGTCTGTCTGCGGGACGACGGGAGTTGTTTGAAAAGTAGCCTGATGTCTGCAGCGGGCCTGAATCTTCTTCTTCCTCGTCATCATCATCGTCGTCGTCGTTGTCGTCGGCGGTGAGATCAATGTCGCTGCCAAACTCCTCGTCCGAGCAGAGATCGATCACGTTGACGATCCGCTTGTTGGGATCCTCGACAACCTCCTCGCCCTGGCGCGTGGCATCGTCGTAGAAGGTCTTGTACTTCTCCAGGATCCGCATGATGCGTGCGCCGTGCGCGTCGATGCTCAGCTGGGAGATGCCCGGTATCTTCTCCATCGCCTTCAGGTCGGCCGGCCAGTTGACTGCCATTTCGCGGAGCACCGTATCCGAGAACGGCTGCGAGCGCAGCTGCAGCTGGTGGCGGATCTTCATGCATTCCTTCTTCCCCTCCGCCACGAATTGCTCCACAATGTCGGCGTGCACATCATCGAGCTCTGCCATTCTTGCGTCCAGAGTGATTGGCTCACTCAGCCTCTTGGCCGGCGCCTTGCGGTGCGCTCTGGCCGATCGGGCGGCAGCTTGGAACGCATCCTCGTCATCGCTCTCCTCCCGTATTGGCTCGTGGTCTGGCACAACAAAGCCTTCGTCGTCGTCGTCGTCTTCCTCGTCCTCGCACACGCGACGCTTCTTTACTGCATTGCGCCGTGAGGACATCTGGACGGGCGAGGACACATTGGTCGATATCGGCATTGCCCGAGCAGCCTTCACCCCAGTGGTAGACTTTGCTGCTGTAGCTGCTTTCTTCTTGCTTGTCTTCTTCGGCCCGAGCTTATCCACCACTCTAGATGCCCGAGGCGTCACACGCACTTGTAGTTGCACAGGAACCTTGCCTTCTAGGAATGCACGGAACCTAGGTCCAATCTATGCTTGATCAGCTCTGTCATTGTGAAAATTGCCCAAAAACCTTACCGTCAGGTAGCTGGTGGCAAACCCCTTTGCATTCACCACGCTATACTCCTGCAACGCGTTCTCGCTTATCAGATGGTAAAAGAGACGTTCAAGGTCTTCGCGAGCTAGATCAGACCCCTGCCCATACTCCTCTAATCGATTATGACCTCGATCTGTGATAGACTTGTTCTTTGCACCACGAAAGACGTCGACGCAGTGCAGAAGCGTGAATCCGTTTCGGTCAGTCACCTGCTTTTTCAGAATATCAACCAAGCGTATGGCACCTGCGGCGTATTCAGAAAAGTCTACCATCTCGAACCTGGACGATGATCTGCAGTTATCGCACGTCTTGCGGCATTGAGAGGCTGTAAAGGGCTCGTTGAAGTACAGAAGTACCTGCGCCCTGCGGCAGTCGCTCTGGTTCTCGCAGAATTGAACGACTTTGCGGAGCATCTGGTTCTGCCGATCCTTTTGCTGTCGGTCGCCTTCGCCGTCATCGACCATCTTCTTGAGCGTTACAGCATCTTGATAGCCATAGAAGAGAACGCACTCGGATTTCTTGCCATCGCGTCCAGCTCGCCCAGTCTCCTGATAGTAGCCTTCCAGACTTTTAGGTATACTGTGATGTATGACAAACCGGACATCCGGCTTGTCGATGCCCATGCCGAAAGCGATTGTGGCCACGACAATGTGGATCTTGCCTGCTTGCCAGTCTCGCTGCGTCTGACTCTTATCAGCCGGCGTCATTCCAGCGTGGAAGTGACTGGCTCTCATGCCGTGCTCCTTGGTCAGCTTGGCCGCCACGTCTTCACACTTCTTCCGCGACAGACAGTATATGATGCCACATTTGCCACGGTGCCGGGCCTTGATGAACTCGACAATCTCGCCGAGAATCCCTCGAGACTTCTTTCGAACCTCATACTCCAGTCCAGGTCGATTGAAACTCTGTGTCAAGGTTTTGCAGTTTCCCATTCCCAGATTGTGACGAACATCGACCTTGACATTCTCGGTAGCGGTGGCAGTCAGCGCCATTAACGGCACGCCCTCAAACTGTTTCCGAACCTCGCCCAGAGCTTTGTAGTCTGGCCTGAAGTCATGACCCCATTGACTGACGCAATGTGCCTCGTCAATGACCAGCCTTGCCAAAAGGCCGTTATTGTACAGGTCATGCAGCGCTCGGACTGTGCCAGGACTGTTGCTGAGCAGCTCAGGCGTGACATAGAGCATACTGATGTAATCTTCCACCCTTGAATCCCTCAGGGCACTGGTGACGAAGTTACGATGCTCTCGTGTACTTTCGCCATTGATAAAGAAGGCCGCGACTCCTAGTCGGTCTTTCAAGTGAGTCACTTGGTCTTCCATGAGACTCAGAAGAGGTGAGACCACGACTGTGACCCCACGAGTTTTCCCAGACTTGACAAGAGCCGGGAGTTGGTAGCAGAGAGATTTCCCGCCACCAGTAGGCATGAGAACAAAGACGTCTCGCCCAGCCAAGGTCTCGTTGATCGCTTCCTCTTGATGTGGACGAAAGCCCTTCATGTGGAATGTATTCTTCAGCACTCGGTGTACTTCTGTCGTCCATTTATGCCGTTGTTTCGGGCTGCTTCCTTTTGCTTGTGACTTGCCTTGCGTGCTATGCTGTGAGGCGTACGGCTGTTTGGCCTGATTTCCAGAGCTTTCTGATAGAATCTTGCTCGGCCTGTTCAACGGAATCGCTGGCTTTAAAAAGGGATTAGGTTGGGGTACAACCCGATGTGGTTCAATATTTTCAGTGGCAGAATCCGGAATCTCTGCGAATATTCCTTCTTCGTCCGAATCCCCGTACGTTTCCTCTTCGTCGTCACTGATTGAATGGACTATGCCACCCATGTTGTGAGTGAAGACTTGATTTTCAAACAGGTTTGCATCGTCCTCGAAACCAGCCTCATGGACGTACTGTTTATTCCTAGTAGGGGATGGGTTTCTGTGGGATGGCGCTTTGTGAGGTATTTGCTGCAAAGGGCTCTGTCTTCCGGACTGGTCTGGTCGCGGAATATGGCTGGTTTTTCGACTATTGATAAAGTTGTCCGCTCCTCCAGTTTTGATTTGAGCATTACCTGCATATTGTGTCTGACGAATACCGCTCGAACTCAGCACAGGCTCGGGTCCCACACCGTTGAATGGGCTCACTTGCGTCGAGTGCACCATCACTCGAGTAGGTTTGGATGGATCACGCACGTTCCAGATGTGCCCTGTGCTGTCAATGATTCCCAGCTCCTGCAGCGACATGAAGATGGTTGCCGATGTCTTCTTAATACGGTTTGTGAGATCTCTGTTTTCATCACTCTCCGCTTGTTCTGGCATACCACCTTCACTGAAGACTGCCTGTAAATTCTGCCAAAGCTTATCTTTTCTCTCTACATGACGTCTATGCACTCTTGTCAAGCGCTGTAACGACTCAAGTCTCTGAAGGCGGACTTTGATTTTATCAGTCTGGGCGGCCAAATCGGGTGCAGAAGTACCGGTGAATTCTTGTTCAAGGGCTTCTTCCTCTAGTTGATCAACTCTCGCTCGTGCTTCGTTGACCAACTCTTGCATTTCCGAGTCAGGCCAGCCAACGAAGATATCGACTTTGGCTTTCTCTTCCATAGACAAGCTAGTCGTGCCTATGCTTTGGGAACTGAAGATGGGTGTCTTCGTGGGATCAGACACCATGCGGTTTGCATCAGCAGCAGGGTCAGCCTCGTTTCTTCGCAGTAAGAGTGCAGACTCGACTTCTTGCACCATCTGAGCTTTCTCGGGGCTTTGGCTTCGTACTCTAGGCGGCGGCGCCGTACACAGCGGAGATTTTGTTGGACTTCCAAGGTTCGTTCTGACTGATTGACCGGCCGGCTCAGTGGTTCGTAGCGGTTTTCGCGGAGAGGAAAAAGTTTTGTTTTGGGGTTGAGCTGTCTCTGGTTCGTGATCTGACATATCGATGTCGTACTCGTCTTCCGAATCTTCAACTACCCGCGCCTTTGCTCGGACTTGAGGTTTCTTAGACTGTTCGACGGTATGTATAGTCTTTGGTGGAGTGTGCCTAGGCGATGGAGGTGCATTAAGACTTTCGGTCCCGTCGGTAATCCGTGTGCCTGATGCTAATCGACTGGGGGACTTTCTGGAGCTCGTGCGAAACAGAACCTTTCCTTCGATAACACATTCCTCGTCATCGTGCCCGTCAAATAATGATTCGTCATATTCATCGAGTGCAGCATCAAAAGGAGCTACGTCTGCTTGCAAGACAGGACGAGACCGCGCGACTGTTGAGTACGGCGGCGGGGGGTCGTTTGGCTGGTCGAAGTCGTCGATTGAAACAAATTCTGCCCTTGAGGGGCTAGAAAGCTCTCGAGTGAGAAGTCTTTCGTCCTTGATCTTCTTTGGTTTATGACGCCTGGATGGTGTATCGAATCCATATTCCTCGCTCGTTCTCTTCTTACTGAGCTGTGATTTGGCGGGGCGCTCCTCTGTCAGATCAACGGTGTGAAATTTGTGGGAAGGAGTAGGTGGCAATTGATGTATGTCTATGGGGTTTGCTCTCTTCTTGTAGGGTCCTGGCTCGGTTGGAGAAGCGTCCTCTATGGGTCTTGTGAATTGGCGCTCGGCATTCTGATGAAACTTCTTACCCTCCCCAACAACAGCTCCTCGATGGCCCTGCGTAGCCTTGATGGATGTAGACTTGACGTCTGGCGAAGCAAGCATCAGCATTCGAGGCTTCGAAGCAGAGCTGGGACCAATCTTGAGCCTGGCCATGTCGTCCACAGACTGTTCCCCGCCACGGTGCGGGGCACCCTGATTCTCCTGATGTAGATGATCCCTCCGAGATGATGTATCATTGTCTCGAGCAATATGGGTTACATCGGTAGCGGGGATGTCGTTCTGAAGCGTCGCAGAGCTTGGGTAGCTCTCGAATGAGCGAGTGGCGCGCTGTTGGGTTGATGGAGGAGGAATGAATGGTTTTGAAGACAGAAGCCAGGTCAAATGCTGTCTCAGGTTATGACTTGTCATCTGGAGCTCTCATACTGTCGAGTGTGAGTCTCATCGGCACCGTCCCGAATCAAAGAGCATTGGTCGTTATGGGCACGGATTCGTGATAGGTCGAGCTGGTTGAGAAGTAGTCGTGACTTCGCCGCGTCGCGTGGCTTAGCGCGAGGCGATCAGGCATAAACATCGCGCACGCACGTGATGGTGGCAAAAGTCTTTAATATGTGTTTGTCTGGCCTCAATCACTTCTCGATAGCCTAGACGCATATATCATGATGATTACATGGTCTGCTATGTTGCCGCATGCAACTATGAACGAGGTTATCTGGAGTGCCTGCGTCCTGAAGTCTGTCTTAGCCGTGGAAACTGCCCGGCCGACACAATTTGACTCGCGCTGATCTAACTAATTATCAATCTATATTGACCTTTAGAGGAAATTACTCGAACGCTTTAACCCCTGGACAACGTTATATTGTCATTAGTATCATCTCACTATACTCACAGAAGACCCATGACAACATCAATATCGACCATGCAGTCCTTACGATCATTCCCAAACGTCCAATCTCTAATCGACAGACTTCTCGATAGTGCTGTTCCTGGCGAGGTTCTCCCAAGCCAGCAAACGCTTGCTGAAGCACGAAACCAGCTCTTCAAAACTCTACCATCGAACGGCATAGGTCTGGAAAGCACCATTGAACATCTGACCCGGTATATCAAACCAGCACTCAATGGCAACAGCCTCACAGCTAATTACTATGGCTTCGTTACCGGAGGATCCACCGCGGCAGCATCTCTGGCAGACAATCTAGCTACATTGTATGACCAGAACGTACAAGTCCATCTGCCCAACGAAACAATCGCCACTGACCTCGAGGACGCAGCATTACGCATGCTCTGTAGTCTCCTTTCTCTGAATGCCGAGGAATGGCCACATCGAACCTTCACTACCGGTGCAACAGCCAGTAACGTGATAGGTCTTGCATGCGCCCGCGAGGCCGTCATCTCCAAGCACCTCACAGCGAAGGGCGCATATTCCGTGTCATGTGTTGGCGAGACTGGTCTGGTCAAAGCCATGCGCGAGGCTGGCGTAGAGGACATCCAAGTCCTAACGTCAGCACCACATTCCTCCCTCAGCAAAGCAGCCAGCATACTCGGCTTAGGAAGGTCATGCATTAAACTCATCGGCCACGAGAACGCACCGCATCTCATAGACCTTGCCAAACTGGAATCCGCGCTTCAAGAGCCCAATGTTGCAAGTATTGTGGCAATATCATGCTCTGAAGTGAACACAGGCAAATTCGCAACCCATAGCGAAAGCCACATGCGTGAGATTCGCCACCTGTGCGACCGCTTCAATGCTTGGGTACATGTCGACGGGGCGTTCGGCATCTTCGCACGACTCCTGACGGATGCAGATGACGCTTCTCTCATCCAGGCTTCTTCCGGAATCGAACTCGCCGACTCCATCACCGGAGACGGTCATAAACTCCTCAACGTTCCATATGATTGTGGATTTATACTTACGCGTTCCCGTTCAAACGCTGAGCAGGTCTTTCAAAACCCGAACGCGGCATATCTCAGTGGAGGCGCAGCGAGCGACATCGCATCCCCCCTTAATATTGGCATCGAAAACTCACGTAGGTTCCGTGCTCTGCCAGTCTATGCGACTCTCGTGGCATACGGCCGCCATGGCTACGCAGAGATGCTAGAGCGCCAGGTAAGACTGTCACGTGGCATCGCGAAGTACATAACAGAAAGTGCACACTTTGAGCTTCTGCCAGAGAGAACCGTAAAAGAAGGCATCAAAGATAGCTTCGATGATGTATTCATTATCGTACTCTTCCGCGCACGAGATGCATCTTTGAACGATCGGCTAGTGGATCTGATAAAAGCGACGGCAAAGATATACGTTTCTGGCACTGCATGGAAGGGTCTGCCAGCATGTCGTTTCGCCGTATCAAATTGGGCGGTTGAGCCAGAGCGTGATCTCCAGCTGATCACGTCGGTCCTTGAAGGCATCGTACACGACTGGAAAAGTAGGACTGCTGCATAAGTACCCGCTCGTGCTTCCATACGTAATCATTAGCCTTGATAGACACTACGCCATATACATAAGAACCCCAACAATAGCCACTCATTGGACAGTTTCACTGTCAGCTGTGCCATGGAATCTCTCTGGAACAGAGTCTCCACTCTTAGCTTGTCTGCTTTCACGAGCCTGACGATGGACCCTATGTAGGGATTCGCACCGGCCCGCTGACCAAGTTGACCTTTGCCGGCTGTGGTAAAGCGGCGTTGATTGTATTCCTCTGAACATTGTATGGTCAGGGCTGGCACCAATCGCGGAGCTTGCACGACCGAGTGCGATCTGGGACAAAGAAGATAGTTTGTAGCGTGAGGCCACTAAATGTATGAAGTAACGTCGTGGGTCAGGCTGCGTGTTTGCCAATAAGCTGACTTGGTAGTTCGTATATAGCTATGGATATCCGGCGAGGGGTATCTTGAATTTCTGGCATGCTGACTCGTGCTTACGCTTAGGCGTACGTCACTTCTCAGTGTCTCTCGAGTCCTGCAACAGCAGGTAATCTATATTCGTGCCATAAGTGATGTTAAATGCAGCGAGTACTCGCCATAGTGATGTGACGTCCATTGACTCAACACTAAATGATATAAGTCTCGCTAGGCTTCAGGGTTCATCTCACGGCCTCTAGCTGTTTTCGTCATCCAACGCCGTCTGTAATATGACATATTACTGCAGCATGAACAGGCCTCCCCGTCCGAACAAGAAAGTTGCTTCACACCTAATGAGTTAAGGTTCCCCGCAACGAGCCTTCCAGTCCTGATCATTCCTGCGTCGTACTGTCCCATTTCGTGTGACCGATGACGTATGTCTTTCATCGAAACATAAGCGTGAGTGATACAAATAGCCTCCACCTCAGCGCGAATCCATTTCTTGTTCATCTTCCACTCCAACCTCAGACAATCTTCACACTTTACCAACTTGAACTCCAACCAAACTAACCCTCAATCTCGATCATCATGACTGACGCCGGCCGCAAGGATTTCTCCACCAGTACGTCGAGTGTCTCACGCAAGCTCTTCATGCTCTAACACCTTCACAGAGGCGAAGGAGTCTATCATCCCAGACTCCACCAAATCCACCCATACCAAGGCCAAGGAAGATATCACTGATGCCGGTGACAAGGTCGTACGGTAAGCAAGGTCATTACTTTACTTCTTTATTCCGTCATCTCATCATCGATAGTGGTATTCAGCCCGACGGCAGCAAGTCGCACACTCAAGAGGCCAGCGACAAGATTGGCCGCAGCAAGGACCGAAATGAGCACGGTACCTCTGGAGGTGGCATCGGTGAGAAGATCAAGGACGCTCTTCACATCAACAAGAAGTAGAGTGGTCCGGACGACTGATGGATAGCATCGAAGTCGTCTCAAGCGGGAGATCTCGTTGAAAGCGTAACTACACCTGATGACGGCCTGAGACTTTACTTTGTACTGTTAGCACGATGATACCACTGAAGTAATTTTACCTTTTCTCTCAATACATTTACTACTATGCTTTAACTATAAATGCAAACGGTCCTTGTAATGGTTATGTCAATGGTCCAGCAGTTAAGACGCGTAGTCATATTCACAGTGTATTGCCACGACATCAGGTAAGCCAGTCGCCTAGCCTGGTAGCCAGCGAGATGAACCATCAAGCATGAGATGTGACAGTCGGCACATGCAAAAGAAATGATTAAGATGCAGGCCAGTGTACTATGTATACTGAAGATACAAGGCAGAACCCTTGCAAGGCTTGTAGCCATAACAGAGCCCTGAAGCTAAGCTTTTGATGGAGGCGCCGGCGCCAAACAAAGCGGATCAAAAGGGGAAAAGGAGCAATCGGACGGCGGAAAGAGCGATACTGATTGGGCGGAGAATGGGGAGGCAGGAACAGAAACGTGGGAAGTGACGTGTGAAGGGTCTCGAGTCGCCCGGTAGTCCGAGCGTTGCGTTGCTGCGACTACCCAGCCACACCAAAACACCCAGCCATCACCAACCTCACCATTTCCAGATGCACTGCACTCTGCGGAAAAAGGACAGCCACCGCAGTTTCGGACAATTCTTCCTACTCTCCACACAGAATAAGCTACATCTCTCTTTGCTCTAACATCTATCTCAACAGTCTTGATCTATCTCAAAAGTTCAACTTTCTAACCCTTGAGTTAAGCGCAGGGTCGAACATACATTCGCTACCAGACTTTGGATAGTTTCATTCCTGAGCTGCAAGTCGGGAATTGCGTACATTCCGATCCACCGCATCTATCGCTACATTTCTCCATACCTCTTATTTTGACATTCCTCATACGACACCCCACATTCCTCGCATCGCCAGACAGATCGCACCCAGAGACGGCAGCCGTCTCACACGGCATCGGCTGCATCCCTCGACGGACAGCTCTCTCCGTCCCTCGGGAGCCGTACGAGGAACGAAGGGATAGTATAGAGTCAAGCAAGGAAGAAGGGAAAGGAGAAGGGCAGTCGCAATGGCGAACCTCAGATTTGCGGTTAGCATGCAGAGTACGTAGTCGCCCCAACCCTCCATATCTCAGGACCAGATTACTAACATAACACAGGGCTGATACCATTCCTCGGCTTTCATCACCTTCTCATGATCCTAATCGCCAATGCCATCATACTACTTTGTGAGTCTCAGACCCTACTGCGCAACAATCCAATGCTAATGACATTCCAGCACTCCTCCTAGCAGGTTGCTCCTCAACATCACCTCTCATCCCAGGAATATTCCTCATATCCCTCTACTACGAAAACTATGCACCCACATACGATCCCGCGCAAGTGGATCCTGGCGTCACATCCGCCATTGCAAACATTGTTGGGCAAGCTTCAATGGAGGTTAGAGTCGGATACTTCGGTCTCTGTGTCAACCCTGATGGCGGCAGCTGGCTATGTACGAGCAATGCCACATCCCTGGCACAGCAAGTTAGCGTAGACCAGGATCCACTCAACCTGATCTGGGTCGCGAGTACATTCAAGGATAGCATTGTCTTTCCGTACCTGCTGTAAGTCAATGCATTCGCCATAACCATCCGCTCTTTGACTGACCTTTCCAATAGGATCGTAGCAATTGTTCTCGCATTCTTCACCTTTATCCTGCTTGCCACATTTCCGGGCTGGCACGAAGAGCGTGACGCAACAACCGGTTCCGACGTCGATGTAAAGCCGTTCCCATCTCGACCTGTCTCACAGATTGCTCTCGCTCTGATCTTCGTCAGCTCCATCTTCGTGCTTGTATCTGTATTGTGGCAACACACTGCATCCGTAGCAGCAGCGACAGTAGCCCAAGATCTAGGCAATGGGAGTGTGAGAAGTGGGGTCGGAACAGCTGCCATGGTGCTTGGTTGGTTCGGCTTCGTGCTACTCATAATAGTCACGATCGGTCTCTTGGTCATCATAATAAGCATGGTCGTTCTGGACAGACTGACGGACGACTAAGAAGACGATGTCATTAGGGGGAACAATGCTGGACGTTATATATGGGACGCAGACATACGACAAAATAATGGGTTTCGATGACGACAACGTACAAAAGAAGGAAGAGATCGGTTCAACGAGATGGTGGAGGTCCATTTCTGTTCATGAGCGTGCATAAACTTATTCCCCCTTCATGTCTTCCTATTTTCAGTACTTGGGAAGCGCGGACGCAGATTCGTCATATCGGTGCTACGATGCCACCGACGCGCTGGCATATGAGCTCGGAGTTACTGGGTGGGACACTTTTGAAGTTCAACTGATGGGGAATGCAATGGCGATGTATCCAGCCCAAGCCGCCTGGGAACTGTACGTATATAGATGACCCATGAGATGGGACCGAATGAATTAAAGATTGAACAAAGCTCGACAAAGGCCCTGAATGATATTATATTATTGGATCCGTGATTGATGGTGCTGTCCTTCGTGAATAACTGCTCATCCACTGCTCATCATCAACTGCTCATCATCAACGGCTCATCATCGTCGCTCTACGTACTCCCACTCCGACTGATTCCACTCCCCATACTCCCCACGTCATCATCCTCGTCCATATCCTGCTCAAACGCCAACCTACCCACATTGAACAGCCCCTCAGCCCACTCCGCAAACGCCTCGGCATCCCAAACCTCATCGTCCCTACCCTTGCCCTTCTTCGGCAAGCCTTTGCCATTTGCCCTGCTCTGCGCCACATAGCGATCATGGAAAGTCTCGTAGAGCTCAATGACCCGGTCTTGCACTGCGGCGACAAGGGTCTCGCGTGTGCGCACATCGTCGATATACTCCTCCAACCGCTTGCGCATAAACGGCGTTTCCTTCTCCATGGCGCTGCGCACAAGCTGTGTAGCGGCATGCGGATCGAACGACTTTTTCGCCTGTGCACCTTCTGAGACGGCCGCGGCCATGCGAGTAGCAAAGGAGTTTGTGAATTCGTTGATGACAGTGCGGAGTTTACCGTCGAGCTCGGCTTTGGCATCGAGCATGTTCTCGACTACTTTTGGGACGAGGCCGCCGCCGACGAGGCGCATCAAATTTGCGGGGTTGAAAAGGCCGCCGCGAGATCGGAGTTCGTGGAAGGTCGAGGTCATGGATGAGAAGTCGAAGCCGACTTCTGGGGTGACGAATTCAATGTCGAAGGCGACAATTTGTTGTTTGAGTAGGAGTAGATGTTTGATCAGGAAGAGGTTGGCGTCAGTAGGGGAGGAGCGCTGGGAGATCTGGGATGCTGCGTTATGTAGGGAGAGCGTCGTCTGGTGGACTATTTGATGAGCAAGGTCGTCGAAGACGGAGGACTATAGAGAGATGTTAGTGAAGCTATGAAGTAATGAAAGGGCAAACATACGTGGACAAGGCGGTAGATCTTGCTGAGAAGCCATATTGCCTTACGCATCGTTGGATACCAGTCTTGGTACGCATTGAAGTTGAACGCGCTTAGGCCGTCTTCTTCTGACTCGACAATCATGGTTTGGGGGAGGACACCGTTCTGAGAGCCTTTGCGACCAGATAGGGCGGGCTGGGCTGACAAAGTCTTGAGTTTAGCATTACGATCGAATCGGCCGGGATAGTCGAGGTCCTCTGGCTTCGGCCTATATTGCTCAATGTCTGTCTTCAGGACCCCCAGTGCGAGGAATACAAGTCGTGTCTGAGCATCTTCTAGTGCCGAGTGTATCAAAGCTGGAAAGTTGAGACGACTCCGATCTAGAGGGTCCTCTTCCTCCTCATCTGGGTCTATATATCGGGTCTGGATGAAGGTGCAGAGCTCGCAAAGTTTGGTCATCTGTGTTTCGTGTATGATACGGGGCCGAAGATGGTCGAAAAGGGGCTCGCATAACGATTCGAGAAAGTGATATAGTCTTCCATCAGTCTCAAACCATTCGAACCACAGCTCATATTCGTCAACAAGGATGCCCCGCAAGAAGCTTATGCTACTCCTTGCAAAGGCGACGAGGTCTTTTGACGTGCTTGGAGCCAGCGCAATTTCCCCCATCTCCTTTGAGACGATAGGCAGTATCAACCTGCCCCGGGCGGTCGAATAGCTTTGGTACAATTCGTTCATCAAACTTTGATATTCTGCTTCTGTACCAGCTTCGGCGTTCGCTGGTACCACAGCACGTTTTTGTATTTGGAGACCTAGTTGTTTCAGTTCTGGGGCACCGACCCTGAATTTGGCATACAGAAGAGCAGACATAGTGGTCTCGTTGAGTTGCCTATCTGCAATTCGTTTCGACACATCGGCAGCTATCTCTCGAAGAGCATTGGTGATGTGTACACGGATCAATGTGAGTCCTCGCGTCAGAAGTAATCGGTACCGAGATCGGTATGTGGCCGCTTCGCGGTGGCTCGGCTGGCACATATTAGTAGAGGGCAAAGCTTGCACACGAATACATACATGAGATTCCATGTATTCCAAGCAGCTGTCGAGGTTCTCCAGCATGTCCACATATTCTTTTCGTCTCACGTGGTTTCCAGCACCGGGGGCATTCAACCTGCGTGTGATCGGCTCAAGGTATGCATAGTACCGCAAATTATCTTCCACTTCATCTGCAAGCTTAACAATGCGCCTTTGATCGTGGACCAAGCTCTCGCATTGTGTCTGAAAAGCAGTAGTCTGGTGTTCTACGGCCTTGAATGAGTTCGAGAGAGATACTAGGTTCTTTAAAGCAGAAGATGTGTCGAGGAGCAGATTATCCAAATGCGACTTTGTGAGGCTCAGTTGGTCATGATATAGTCTTCAATTGACGATCAGCAGGTCACACATTCAAGCATATCGGGTCTCATACCGATACTGCTCATGGCTCGCATCTAGCAGCTCATCGCTGATATCTCCATACCATTCCGTAAAGTCAATTTCAGTCTTAATTTGGTCTCTTGTCCTTTTCTTTGCCTTTTCTGCCTCGCGTTCCTTCTCATGCTCTTTTCGAACGTGTGCCCTGACCACATCGTAAAAGTCGCTGTAGGATTTCGCACGCCGCGCAATGGTAGCTTCTGGTGGCCCAATCGTATCTGTAAGTTCCTCAGGTATCTCGGGTATACCGACTGCGGTCTCGACGTCAGCTGAAGTGCCATCCTACAACGATTCATCAATAACGTAGAGCTCGCGCAGGCTGATTGCAGAGCTTACGTTTGGTTGCTTCAGTAGACTCTCGCGACGTTTGTGGCCCTTCGACTTGTCCTGCTGGGTGCTAGAGCGAGGGACGAATGCATCATACCAACTCGCTTCATACATTTTCCAGAGAGAGGAGGGAGGTTGATGGCGCGAGCGTGAAGGCTCATTTCCCGTTCACTCTGCTGTAAATAGCTGTATGCATCTCAAGCTGGCCTGAAACTCCAAGATGTGGGGGTTTATGCCTGAATGCCTGCATGCCTGAATGCGTTGTCTGTGGTGCTTCTTATTGGACTAACAGACGCGACTAGCTTGCATCTCTATGACGCTTTTAGGTCTGGGGAAATGCTCTAAGCGTCCCATGGAATATTGATCCATCTCCGCGCAACGGCTTACGATCAGCTATGTCTGCCTTCTGGTTTGCCCTTAATGCCATCATGCCATAATTCTTTCTTACTGCTCTTTCCACGCTTCGATTGTCAACTTTCACGATGCTCAAATCAAGGCCAATCGCACAGGCAGCCTCGGCCATAAAGATAAGCTCTCGAGGGTTTCATCCACATCCTGGAACCGGAGACACAAGAGTTGCAACAAGGGTGTATTCACCATATGCTGCACGGCGACAACAGCATTTTTTCAGATCAGTGGCCACAGTCATAGTCCTTGGATCCTTTGCCACAGCATGGCAGTGGTCGCGAGAGTTGCACGCTGAGGAACCACCAGCGGCCAACGAGCCACAATTCGAGAAGCCAAGGAAGAAGGCTTCGTCAAAGGAAGAGAACAGGGACATCATAAGCTCTCAGCACCTCCAAGTGCGACGGAGTTGGGAGAATCCAGGCGTGTATGCTTGGGGATCGAACGCTGGAAAGGTTGTCGCTCCCGACTCAAACGAGCCATTCATAAAAACAGCCCGCCGAATACCATACTTTGATGGCAAGGTTTTGAGGGATGTTAAGCTTGACAAGACGTATGGAGCTGCTATCGATGACAAAGGAGACCTCATACAATGGGGTACGCAGTTTTCTACGGAGGACTACACACCACAAGTTACCCTGCGCCACAAAGACCTCGTTTCCCTGTCTCTCTCCCGCGACCGTATCATAGCCTTGAGCTCAAATGGCACAGTATACAGCATTCCGGCCTCCAAATCTGACCAACAAGCCGGCTCCAAATGCCAGGAAAGCTCCTGGGTTCCCTTCTGGACGTCACGAGCCAGTATTAGCTATCGGAAGATCGAACCCTCGAACCTTGCTTGGGGCGAAAAGATCTCTTCTGTGTCTTCTGGAATCGAGCATGCCCTACTACTTACTACTAAAGGCCGTGTCTATTCCTTCGCCTCCGCTTCTGACACATTTCCCTCACGCGGCCAGCTGGGCATTCCCGGCCTTTTATTCCGTACGCGACCAGCAGGTCCTGCTGATCAACCTCACGAGATCACCACTCTCCGCGGATTCCCTATAACACAAATTTCTGCCGGCGACCATCATAGCCTAGCCGCCGATCGCGATGGTCGTGTCTTCGCGTTTGGTGATAACTCTTTCGGCCAGCTAGGTCTCGACACATCCGAGCCGTCTTTTGTCGACACTCCGGCCTTGGTGCCCCTCACACGTCTTTACTCTGGCACATCACAGGTCCCGCGTGTGACGCGTATCGCAGCAGGTGGGACGAACAGCTACTTCACTATCGACGCAACACGGGTAGCCTCTGCTGCAGACGACGAGTCTGAATCGCGCTCAGCGCGTCTGGCAATGGGACGCGTGACGGCCGATACCTGGGCTTGTGGGCAAGGTATCTGGGGTGCACTCGGCAACGGACGATGGACGCATGTCGCGTCTACCCCTGTCAAGATTCCCTCCCTCTCTGGCCTTTACGAGTATGACGAGGCTGCCAAGCAAGCCATCCCAATCCGCCTAGCACGTCTCTCAGTCGGCACAAACCACGTCGCAGCAGTCATGGACAACGTGACAGAAGTCTCGGCAGCTGACTCGAGGTACGCGAGTGAAAACGCCACGAATTGGGGCGCAGACATCCTATTCTTCGGGAACAACGAGTTTTACCAGCTCGGCACGGGCAAGCGGAATAACGTGAGCAACCCGGTGTATATCCAGCCACTGGATGCCGTAGCGGAGCGGAAGGTGCGTGGCAAGGAAGAGCATCGTTTTCAGATCACGCCGAAGAAGAAGGTCAGCGTGAATGGCAGGAAAGTCGAGATGGAGCAGAGAGTGGAGTGTGGAAGGCATGTAACGGCTGTGTACTCTGGAGTATAAGCCGCGAAGGAGGCGAAGGTGATGTCTCCGAGCAGACTGAAGTGTCAGCAACAGGAGGGCATTATCAGTGTTATTAGCGTTCTCACGGCCCCATGTCATGTAAATAGTATTCCGTCCATTTCGGTCATGTATTGATCCTTAACGATATGCTACATACTTCTAAAGATATTCCTGAGCAGAGAATCATGACCGTCATACCAATCTAACAAGATAAGCCCAAGACAACACTATGTCCCATGTTAAATCAGTCCCTCTCTCGAAACTCCTTCGCTGTCCCTCCTCTCATCTCTCTACAAACCAACCCTCTGAAAACATTACACCCCTATCAAATCCACAAACCTATCTCCACATTCGTCCACTCCTCCACTATCCCCAACATGAGTGCCCATCCAGCCCCCTTAAGACCGCACCCAAAACTTCCCCAGAAAGTCAACACAACCCCCCCGCAAAAAAATCGCCGAGGAAAAAACAGCTCAAAAAAAAAAAAAACACAAAAGGCTCAGGTCAGGAATCGAACCTGCGCCTCCGCCACCCTTGCGGATATTTGGTCTCCGGTGACCTTACTTCGGTGGTGATTCTAACCACTGAACCATCGCACCTGGGCTTGGATGCAGACTTGAAAACGAGGATTATAATGGGTGTTTTTTCTTTGTTGGGGGAGGGAGTGGTGTGTGAAGGGAGGAAGGCAAGTGGAGGGATGGAGGGTGTGGTGTGTGAAGAGAGAGGGGAGTGCGCGTGAACAGTGTTTGTGTTGTGCTGTGTCGTGTCACCTTGTCTTGCGCCGTGTTGTTGTGTTTCTGCGTTCACCGATCTGTCTGTCTGGCTAGCATGAGGAAAAGAACAATAACACCAATGAATCTCACCCAATGCGATCTAAACCCTATACCCAACCACGCTCCCCCTCCCTCCCTCTTTCATATATACGAAGCTCCTACCACGCCACGCCACGACTCCTTTTTTCTTTTACCCAACGACACATCAGTCTCCGACAAGTCAAGTCTGTCTACACACAGACACACACATGCACACACCGCACACGTCAATCCACCCACGCCATATCTCCACCTGTATCTTGTAACTTTGTCTTTCTTTGCTTTACTTTCTTGGGAAGAGACCTGCTTTAGCAACATGGGTGGCACGTCGTACGTTGCAAGCGATAAGCCGCACAATGTGTATCTGGGAGCTGATCAACGATATCAGCGCTCGTACGTCTGACTTTGATGTGTGATATCTCGAGATACGGCATGAGGTGGTGTTGAGCGTTGTGTCTGTCTAACAGGATGATCGTGAACTAGAGGGGGAGTAGAATGTTTGCGAAGATTGATATTGGTATGACAAAAGGTAGTAGTTAAGTAGAGCAAAGAGATGTGAATGCGAGAGAACTGTGTGTGTGACATATATGTCCATGGTATACAGAGGTGGAAACCAGAAAAGGCAGAGTGTAAACATGGGCCAAGGCCCAGTCAGAGGACGATGCTTTATGCATCATCGCGTGTATTATATAATATCGTAGTAGAATAGTCAGACCCGCCTTCTACTCAAGACACGAAAACGGCTCTTGTGAACCCCATGCCATCCCATATATGCGCTATCATTACCGAAATCGCTAATTTCAAAAACAAACTCCTCTTCCCATGATCAGAAACCATCCACATCTAAAAGCTAAACAGGGCATTATTCTTCCGCCCGAACGGATATACTAACAGCGCACTAACAAACAAGCCCACACTCAGGCCAACAGCAACCTGGATCATCTGTGCACCCACACTGAAGCTTCTGTACAGGTTCTGCTCGTACACAGTCTGCGCCTCCAGCGTACCGTTGTTGAAGAGTGGCGTCTCAATGCCCGCAATCAAGCCACCTTGTGCGCTCAGTCCTGAGGGCACCAGGACCATAATACCGGCGACGACGGACGCAAATGCAAATGCGCGCCGCGAGCGCGCGTACAAGTGACCCAACATGCCTAGTGTCAGTGCTGATGCAGTATTTGCGACTTGCGAGGTTGCATTTGCAGCAACAAAGTAGTTGACGAGATACGCGGCGCTGCCGAAAATCATCTGGACGGGTATTTGACGCGGGCGGGAGCGCAGTACAACGGCCTGCATAGCTATGAAGAACGGCACAAGCACAATTTTCCATTTCGGGTCCACAGATCGTGGGCAAGTGGCACTTGTTGTGGCGTGGGCATCGGCTGAACCCCAGAGCTGAGAGCCGACATTGATACCGTACCCTAGGAAGAGCGAGTATATGACAGCGTAGAAGAGTCGGGTAGCACCGGCGGTGAGCGACTTGGCTTGAAGTTCGAGGGCGCCGCAGAGCACAATGTAGCCAGGGAGGATCATAGTGATAGACGACTCAGCGATTGCACCGAAACAAAAGTACTTTTGCGAGCCCCCGCCACCGATGGATGCAATGGCGCGGGCAGCAAAAGATGTGACCAGTGCAGCCGATACCTCAAGCACATTGGCGTAGAGTGGGTTGCGAGCAGCTGCAATGACTTGCAGAAAGCCGACAATTGAGCCAAGAACAAGGGCAACGGGCATGTCCGTCCAATATCCATTATAGGCCCATACACAAGCCGACATGGAGGCGAGACCGTAGAATGGGACAATCCACCACGGCCTGTAGTAAGGGGGCCCATTCAGGACATCCATGAGTTCTGTTGTGGCTTCTTCCACATTAATCTCTTGGCGAACCACCTTCTTGTATATCTTGAATGCTTCTTCGAGACAACCAACGTCAAGACCTTGAGCTTTCACAAGAGTAGTGTATGATTGGCGGGTCAGTGGGTCGTTATGATCCGGCGGATTGATGAAGCACACTTCTGTACAGCCGACCAGATAATTGATGCGCCCATCGAGATCACAGACCTTGAATAACTGCAGGATATACTCCTCTATACGGTGCGAAGGCGCACCGTACAGCATGAAGGCATATGTCAGCAGCAGACACAACGTCCTGCGATTGTTGATATCAGACTTTGCAGCAACATATTTAGCTTCTCGACTGCCTGTACCGTGTTCGATCTTCTTCTTCATGGCCTTTAATGCCTTTGTGAGCTCTTGTGGGTCCAATCCATCTTGAAATCGCCTCCACGGTGTACCTGGTGTGGAGGGACTAGTTGGCGGACTTGTGACGTTTGGTGTGGATATACCACTAGGAGGCGCTGTGGAACCACCTAATGTCGACTGCGAGTTGTTCCTCGAATGGAGCCGGAAACCTGGACTAGAGAGTAGCAGACCCGATGATATGATAGTTGAAGTGCTATGGCGACGTTTCTTCTGGAGCTTCTTCAAGGTTCGTATGTCGATGCCCGAGTCACCCATGAACTCAGTGGGGTCTCTCCTTTCTGGTACGGCACCAAAGTCGGCGCTAAAGTCCTTGCAGAACTCTCTCACCCTTTGCCATACTGACGTAGGCTCTGGATCTACTACATGAGGTTCCCCAATCTGTTTCTCTTCATCGCCAGCATCCAGCTGATCCTCCTTGTCTTTCATCAGTCTGCCCGTGAAGCGCCTTTCGAGCTTTTCGGGCTCGTCTGGGAATCTTGCATGACTGCGTTGTCGAGGCGGGAGCCCTGGACGAGCTGGTGTAGTTGCTGCTGGTGTATCTGGTAGAGACACGCTGTTGTTTCTCCGAGTCGGACTGCCATTGTCCGGTAATGAGAAGTATGACTGAGATGGGTCTCTGATGGGTGTTATGACCTCGTCGATATGTGCAGCGGGTGGCTGACTGAGAGTGCCGATGGCTTCAAAAGGCGGCTGATGTGCAGAGCTTATGCCCCTCGGACGTGATGACGGAGCATTATCGGGACTCGTTTCGTGCGTAGTCATGCCGTGGTAATGCGTAAAGACAAGGATATCCTGGCAAAGCAACAAAGGATGGTAGGAGACCCGTTCTATATCGAGACGCCGGATAGAAATGCTGGAGAGAACGCTGGACGATGGAAATCAAGAAAAGGCAGGACAAACGGGATGCGGGACGATAAGAAGACCACGACTATATGAGTCAGGCAGAAAAAAAAACGCAGGTTGGGTTGCCATGAGCAAACACGCAACTACCTACCTGCGAGCTTAGTAGCCACTTGGACAGGGCAGAAAATAGCGGTAGTTCCTTCTCGAAGGATATCAGGATCCAGCGAGCGAACCGACAAGATACGAACGGGACGAAACGTGGGCCCGGACGCGTAAATGAGTTGGGCAGACCGACGGAGCGGATACATATCGGTGGGACATGAGTGGGACATGTGTGGGTATCTGGCGTGAACGATGGAATTATCGTTTATAAAAGCTTGTCGGAGACAAGCGGACATTGATTAACGTCCAAGAGACCGAGGCCCAGACAGAGCCATCTCGACTGATGGCTGTGATGATGGCGAAGGAGACTGTGACATTGGTAATACTTGTGGTATTTGTGGTGGTATTGGGTGAAGTGAATGAAGGTGGTGGTGGTTGTGGATCGAAAAGTTTGACGGGTCAATATTGCTATTATTGCGTGCGAAAGAATGCGACAGTGTACGCTAGCCTGTTTAGGTATAGATACCTCATTACTAACGGTCAATCTAGCTCAGATGGGGAATTCCGCCACTGTATTTCAGCGACTGATAAGCTCCCGTTGTTTTTTCA
This sequence comes from Pseudovirgaria hyperparasitica, assembly GCF_010093815.1. NCBI lineage: Eukaryota > Fungi > Ascomycota > Dothideomycetes > Acrospermales > Acrospermaceae > Pseudovirgaria > Pseudovirgaria hyperparasitica. The sequence continues at coordinate 494,579 of NW_022985551.1, forward strand.
TTCGACAATTACTAGTCTTGTTACTGCCTGAGGTGTCGATAGGGCTGAAGGAGCTTGCAAGTTATGACGCGGCTGACATCAACAACCAATCAAACCACTCATGTTGCCACAACACCACAACACCGTATCCATGCTGAGTCTGTCACTGTCCATCGAATGGTGAATAAGACCTCGCATGCGCTCTGATCTTCAATTTCGACAACATGAACGTGTGCCGAGCGCCATTTACATTGAATGAGCCCGTTCGTCTACTCACCGCGGCTGATACGCGCCGGGATACTGATGCATGCATATGCATTAGCGGGTACAGCCTTGTGGAGCTCTCCGAGTCTCTGCCATGATTGTGGAGAACTTCGGCGTGATGCATTTGCTGCGTGGAATTGGGAGATGCTGGACGTACTATTATCCACCTCATGCCTCGATGCATACAGTTCTTTGCCTCGGTGTCGGGCGGCTGCTCTCGTGCTATGTGCGTTTGTTTGAAAATTATGTGCAGTCTGTCTGGGCTCTGTTCTTCTTACAAAGGGTATCCATGCAGACAGACGTACGTACCAGCAGAGCGTACGTGAGCAACTTTCTCGGGCAGAATGTGTCTCAGTGAACAGATCCTGTTGAGCACAGCCTCCACATTTTCTCCCTTCTCATACCCTGACACAGCATCCTGCAATATGCTGATGGAAAAAGGCTATTATATTATCATCATAGTCCACACAAATACAAGCCTTACGGAGCCCACATACAATCACACGCACCAGCCATATCCTGCCGCGACCCAGTACCCGCGCGCGACACAGACGCCGAAAATACCAGGATATACAGCCGACAAAGCCCCCTCCTAGCAAAGGCAGCCATGTTTGTAGAACGTTGGGCTGAAATACCTAGGTATTCGGTATCAACAAAGGTGATGCTAGTAAATATACATTCCTTTAAGATTAGACACTCGTCACTAGAATCCTTCACGGTCATAAAGCACCCACAATCTGATATCCATCGCCCAACGCCAAAGCCTGTCACATCTATTACCGTCAGAGAGTCGCTGTCGGCCGAACAACGAAAACGTCGATGGGTTCTCCTAGAGCCCCGGCAAGAAGACCACGCGTTGACAAAATGCCAAGAGTCTCTGCAGCGGTCCACGCCTACTAGAACGAACCGATCAATACGTATTTCAGTACATGGTCCTGTTAGAACACATGCCGCCTATCCGTCTGATCTAAGAGATCAAGGCGCAAGGGCTGGCGTACTGTACCTGTCAAAACGTACGTAAACAGTACAGAGCCAAACCGGTATCGTCTACCACTAAAGAGATCTACTCACCAGTCAGGGGTTTCTGACAACGAAGACCTGCCAACTCTGCTCACATCCGAGCAAATGACCCAGCTGAGAAAAATTAAGATGGCGTCTACAACCTTCGATAAGCCTGTCCTTTAAAAGCAATGTCCGAAGGACGGTTGCAAGTACAACAATCCCATAAACGCCGAGAAACTCGACAAATGTATCGCACAACTTCCTATTCATATCTCGAGCTGAGTTAGGATGTTTTGGATAGAACAAAGAGTATGAAGGTGGATTGCTATACAAAGACTTATGTCAGTTCAGTATTTCGCGAACTTTCGCGCCAGCGCTGGAATCCTGAGAGGTCGTCCTTGAATCCACTCTCCATCAGCGCTTGTGATAGTAATCTTGTCCACGCCCATGCATCCTCTCCTTTCAAGATGAATCCGCAGCTGAGATGCGGCTTCGTAGCGATCCAAAACCGTGGGTAGAACGCAGCGTGCTCCCAGTCCAAAATGCCAGAGGCTTTCCCATCAAGGATAAGAATGTTCGATGAGGAGAGATACTTCTCCACACTAGTCAAATGAAGAGGCGCAAGGATTCTTCGCTTCCAAGAAGGCTCGTCGTGACAAGATGGTGTCATGATGGGCATCAGCAATTCCACAGCCTGTTGCAGTTTTCAATGAATCCGATGTGATGGTCGCCAACATTTCGCAGTAACCTGCTATTTCAGTCGCGATTTCCTTGTGCTGTGCTGCTGATAGCGAAGACCACACCCTCTCAAGTAGTGTTCCTGGCATTTGGTGGAGTACAAGATACGACCTGGAGAGTTCGGGTTCGTTCCATGCGTATAAGACTTTCGGAAGTGGGATGCCCTCAAGCCTCTCCTCTACGAAATCTATTGTTTCGTTCTCCAGCTCCGTGCCTTCTTGCCAGCTCTTCACTTTAAAAAATGCTCCACCAATGTTCCAAACAGCACCCGAGGTTCCAGAGTTGTATACGGGTGTCATCTCCTCTGTTTCCACTTGCATCGATTCAGCAGGACGAAGGCAAAACGTGTCCATGTTTTGGTCTTGCCAGTGGGCGAGAGCGTCCTCGGGAATCTTGGAGACCTTCTCGCAGACGATTGAAGTCCCAATCTTCCAAGCATGATCTCCAACCTTGTAAATGGATCGCCCGATGGGCGGATCCATTTCACTGTGATATTAGTAAACTCAGTCTACGATGACCGGGCTGTATGACTTACCAAAACATTATTTCGAGAGATCGCAGAGGAGCCTAGTAGACATGTTAGAATGCTTGTGTCCAAGAAAGCTAAGCATATAGGTGATTCTGAGTATATCTTTCGAGAAGGTTGTGACCGGGAAGAGTGCGCATAGTGGTTTGCGACCGTTTACAGTCGGATCTCGTTATGACGATATCAGTTATATCGACAATCTCGGTATAACGATAGGGCTAACTACCATATGAAATAGAATACATACTTTTAGTAAATGCCGACGTTTAATTGGTCTTCTTCTTTTACACCTATCTATTATTATATTGACTCGTACATAGATATAGCATAGGTATCAGTAGGGTTAAGAGGAGGCCCTTAATACCTAGTATTAGGGACTTATATAGTCTAAAAATGGAGGTAGCTAATCAACGCCCAGGGGCCTAGCTTATATAAGAATTAAATATATGATAATCTTCTTATGACGATAGATTCAACGCAGCGGTCTTCGTATCGTTATAACGAGATCTAACTGTACGCGTTTAGCCACGTGAAGAGCCACTAGAAAAATGCAGTGGCCCAAGATATTGAATTGAACATGCCAAGAGCATAATTGCTTAGGATAAAAGTGGTTACTAATTGTTGTCGGAAGGCACTTTGAGTAAGAGACACTGCTTCCTAAACGGGACTAGTGTCTAAACGGTTAAATAGCTTCGACTCTGTCTCCTAGAACTTAGTTCTCTATATACTTATAGAATATACTTAATAACCTTAATTACGTCTCCATTTCTCTTATAATAGATTATAAGCCCGGTACTTTACTATAAAAGCCTTAAAACACCTCTTTATTAATAAAAACTATTATATTTTAATAAAAAATAAGTCCCTTTTCTAAACTTTAAGTTTTAATATTAACCTTATTAAAGTTTTTACTTTAACTACTCTATTAACTCTCTGCCTCTATATTATTCTTACCGTTCTTCTACGTCTTTTACCCTTACTACCTTCCTTATAAATAAGTAATAAGTAGAAAGAGTCGGAATAAGAAACTATTAGTTCTATATAAAGAAAAGAGAAGAAACTTAAGGAACTTAAGGAACTTATTAATAATAAACATGTCTATTAACTTTAAACTCGATCTATTCTCTCTATCTAAGCTATCTTTAAGAGGAGAAAATTTCCCTAAGTAGAGATTAGCTTAGATAATCGTATTTAAATATATATAATTATAGATAATAGTCTCTAGTAGAGTTATTAGACCCTTTAGTACTAGAGTTACGGATTTATATATAGATATAATAGATTAGAATATAAAGGATAATAAGGTAATAATTATATTACTCTTATTAATATATTAAGATCTTATTATAGATCTTACTTCCTATAATATAGTAGTAGCTATATAGAGTTATCTATTATTATATTTTAACTATAATATAGATAATTCTTTAATATATCTATTTAGATTACTTACTAACCTCCGCTATAAAGACGGAGAAGATATCTATAAATATATTAATAACTTCTATTATACCTAGATGCGAATAGTAAAAAGATATACTACTTTATCTTATATAGTTATAAAAGTAATACGTCTAATCTTTAAGTCTAAAGAGATTAAGGGCTTATTCTTTCTCGTCTTATTATCTAATACTATAGACTATATTATTAATAATTTATCTACTCGAGATATATTACATTTTTAAGATATTAAGCTAAAGATACTTAATCTAGCTAAGAAATATAGTATTAAGCCTAATACTATAGGGTATAAGGCCGGTTATAAGGGTAAGTCTAGTTAGCCTTCTAAGTTAAAGAAGTCTAACTCCGCCTCTATCTCTTCCTTAGATACTAAGTATACCTAGTATAAGAAATATAGCTTCCCTTCTAAAGGCTATAAGTATTAGAACTACTATAAGCTTAAGGCTTCTAAGAATAATAATAAGTCTAAAGGTAAGTCTAAGAATAAGAAGTCTTCCTCTAAAAAGGACTTCTTAAGTAAGTAATAAAAAGCTAATAAGGCTAAAGTTATTAAAATTTTAGATTCTAAATCTAACTCTAATAATAATATCGTTAGTTTCTTTGTAACTATAGCTAATATAAATAGTAAGCGATCTTAAGTAGTAAGTTAGCCTCTTATTTTAGTAATATTTTTAGACCTAAGTATTAAAGCTATTAGACTTCTTATAAATTCTAATATTACTACGGATATCTATAATTAGATTTTTAATTCTAGAGTCTTAAGATATATATTAGGCTATATAGATAACTTCTCCTCTCTAGAACCGCGTAACTTAGATAATATATTAATTACGAATTATTAGAAGATTCCGATTAATAGTATTAGAATAGTTTTCTTAGATTATATTCTCTTAGATAGTTCTATAAAAAAGGTTAAACTTACTAATATTCTCTTTAGTAAGTAACTAAATTCTATACGCCTTTTCTTCTAGTTATATATTAGAAATTAAGAGTATAGTTTAAGAGTAAAAGGGAATAATCTCTTCTTATATAACTACTACGGATCTAAAGTAATATAGGTAAAATTCTATAAGGGCCTTATAAAGATTCGCCTACGCTATATATCTCCTTCGCTTCTATTATATACTATAGTATACTTTATATTAGGACTTAGCCTTAGGTAGGACCCGACCTACACGTACCTTAGCTAACAGGGTTAGAAGGTAACGTGAAGGGCGGTAAATAGTTACGTACTAGATAGATTAGCGTCCCTTTATATATATACTCTTAGATTCCTACTAAAAGGGTTCGGTAGTAATTTATTCTATAATAGAATATACCCTATTATTCTATCTAACTATACTACTATCTAATAACTCTATGCTTATATTCGAATTACTCCCTATATAGTACTATAGTTAAGATAGTCTAACTAGAACCGAGAAGGTCGACACGATCTACTATAGGGATAAGTAATACTATATTAAATAATAGGGATCCTCTATAATTAGTATTAATCCTAGCCGTTTCTAACCGAGAAGTAGAAATATTAGACCGAATTACGGAGCTTTTAGATGAAGAAATAGTAGAGACGCTAAGTAACGTCTAATAATATAAAGCCGGATAATAAGTCGTGGTAGAGCTACGTAAGGTATTATAATAAACTATTACTAAACTTTAGGAATATATCGCGAATTAGGCTTAAGAGATTTAAACCCTTAAAGAATAGGTAGAACGCGCGAAACTCCTTATAAAGAGACGAGAACTTAAGGAGTCTCTTAAAGAACTACGCCGAACGATAGTAGGTAGACGACTTCCTATACTAATTTAGGCGGAATTAGTTCACCTACTATTAGAGTTATAATAATCTACTATATACCTAGCCGCTTCGTTACTAATTTACCCTACTTCTTCTCTAGATATACTAAAATCTAAAGACCTAACTATATTTATAGAGAAGAACTAAAAGGAGTAGAAAGACTAGAAGAGAGACTACGAAAAGTACTTCCTCGATAACCCTCTACTCTTTTCTACTAAAGTATAACGTATTTCGTTCGGAGAACGATATCTAGGCTTATAATCCCGCGATTAATAGGATAGATAGAAAGAAGTATAGCTACTATCTACGATAACCTAGGAATATTTAGCTATATTTATACTAAACACCCTCGGAACGGATAGAGAACGTGAAAGAAAGGTACTATCTAAGTTAAGAAGCGTAGTATAATAACCGAACTAGACACCTACTTAACTACTATAATACCTCTAAAACCTATAGAATAATATCCCTATACTATAGAAAAATATTCGTATATTCTAGTTTCGCGAAGTACTACTTCCGTTAATCCGCGAAAGACTAGAAATAGTATTATTAAGTTTTAACTATCTATATAAATTAGAGAAGAAAGCTAATAAATACTACCGCATCCTTAAGGAACGTAGCTCTCTAGGTAAAACCGATAAACCCTATACGGGTTAGAAACGAGGTCAATCGAATACGTTTAATTAAGAGTAACCTTACTATAATTAGTACTAGAAGAGCGTAAATCGGGGTAGAAACGCGTTAAGAGGATACTAAAATAATTAAGGCGGTACTTCTTAACGTAGAAAAGGATAAGGCATAGGCTTAAATATAATACCTATCGTAAAATAGTAGGATTATAGCGCACTTTATTACTATAAGTATAGAGAAATAGAATATATTTCGCCTAACTATAAGAATCCGAAAAAAGAGTAGGCTAGTATACGAGATCTAACCGCGTTCTTAGCTAAATTATATATACTTAGAAGGAGCCGTAGCGCCTTCCGGTAAGTAAAGACCTAATATTACTAAAAGTATTATTACCTATAGTAAATGGTAATAAAACTATATAGGCCCTCGTGGATACTAGTATAGAAGATAACTATATTTCGTCGATTCTTATAAAGGAGTATAGATTATCGTATAATCTTAGTAAAGTTAGCTAAACTATTATAGTTAATAGATATAAAGTTAGAACTTTAGGTAAAGCTATAATAAATTACGAAGTTTATAACTCGAAGATAATAAAATAGTAGATGTCTAATAAATTTATCGTGGCTAATATTAGCTAATAGAATATAATTCTAGGGATGCCTTAGCTTAGACGCCTAAACCCTATTCTTAATTTTTAGAAGGAGATATTAACGTTTTAATAATACTATAGTAAATTATACTAGTAAGTTATAACTATTAGTAAGGAGGTATAGAACCTTACCGTACGGACCCGATTATTACTAATCTATCTTACGTCCTTATTAATTATTAATAAAGATAAGAATAATAGTAATAATCGGGGCGAAGACATACTATCTAATATATATTCGTAGTATACGGATGTGTTTTCGGTAGAAGATACGTTACTTCTCCCTAATTACGGGCTATATAAGCTAAAGATCGAGCTTAAAGAGGGAGTAGACGTCTCTTATAGTCTACTTTACCTACTTTTAAGACTAGAACTCGAAGTTCTTTATAAATATATTAAAGAATACCTTAGAAGAGGCTAGATACGTCGTAGTATATTATCGGCTAGTATATCTATTCTCTTCGTAAAGAAGAAAGACGGAAGTTTATATCTATACGTTAACTATCGGGCACTAAATATAGTAACTAAGAAGAATCGTTATCTATTACCGCTAGTTAGTAAATCTTTAGACTAATTAATAAAGGTAAAGTACTTTACGAAGCTAGATTTATAAGATATATATTACTAGCTTTAAATTCGTCGTGGAGATAAGTGGAAAACTATATTTCGGACTAGATATAGTTATTTTAAGTATACTATTATACTATTCGGGCTAATAAATACGCTAGAAGCGTTTTAAGGATATATTAATACTATACTTATAGGATTACTTAATATGATTTACGTAGTTTATCTCGATAATATACTAATTTACTCTAATAGTATATAGAATTATAAAGAATACGTGAAATCAGTGCTAAATTATCTAAGGTAGTATAAACTCTATATAAAATTATCTAAATACGAGTTTTACTAATAAGAAGTTAGGTTTCTCGGCTTTATCATAATATATAGCGGCCTAAAAATAGAGCCGGAGCGTGTAAAGACTATCATAGAATAGCTAGAACCTACTACTATACGTTAAATTAGAATATTTATAGGTTTCGTAAACTATTATTATAAATTTATTATAGGCTTCTTATAAATTACGGCGCCGCTTAATAAACTTATAGAGAATGGCGGTAAAATCTCTATAGATAGGCGAGTATAGCGTAAAGCTAAGTTAGTCGGGATATAGTTAACACTAGAAGCGCGAGATACGTTCTAATTATTAAAGAATTACTTTATAACTACGCCGATTCTTAGGCATTTTAATTCTAAGAAGTATATTTAGGTTAAAACTAACACGTTAGAATTCGTAATTACTAGAATTATTAGTTAACCGTATAAAGATATAAAAGATAAGGTATAATAGTACCCGGTCGCCTTCTTTTTCTATAAAATAGTAGATATAGAGACGTGTTATAATATACACGACTAGAAACTACTCATAATTATTAAGAGTTTTAAGTAATAGTAATATTATTTAGAAGGCTCCGTACATTAGATCGAATTATTATTAGATTACGTATAAGGATTATAGACGTAGAATAGTAGTCTAACAGGTCATAGAAGGATTCGGGAATATATTTAAAAGGGTAGTCTACTCTCCTAACGAGGTTGATTCCTAAAGAGTAGGAATTAAGTATATGCGGCCTACTTATATAGTGGTCTCGCTTATTCTAGCTAGCTTAATCTAGGTCCACCTATCACGGACCGTACTAGACCATAGTAGTCTAGTTAAGTCTATTCTAGTATTAGCCCTAATAATATCCTTCTTCTTTTTATGCTTCGCCCTAAAGTACTTAGCTATATATAAATCTATAATTCTATAAGCGTTATGTTTATACGTGTATCTAATTAAATCCATATAACGTTATCGATAGTCTTTACATTAGTAAACTTAAGCTCTAGTTTACTTTTATTTATATACGCGCTTATCCCTTACTTTATAGCTACTGCCTTAGAGGTAGCTCCGCGGGTCATGTAACCGCTATATTAACTAAGCTTATATTTAGTTCTCTTATTCTAAATTTTCTTCTCTAGTATATCTACCTTACTCTTAAGGTAAGTCGTTAATTCATATACTATCTCCTTTAGTTTAGATCTATTCGGGTCTAGAGTAGTCTATTTTTATTAGAGCTGGTCCTATATAATCCATTCGCGTTATTACGGTTACTAATTTAGCTTTTTTAATCGCCTTTAAGACTAAACGAGTATTCTACTCTTAGATCTCTAGCTAACGTGTATATATAGATATCTAATACTAGTTCTATTCCTAAGCCTGCCTCCTCCTCTCGTAAGACTCGCTCTAAAGGGATTACCTCTACCCCGGCTACACCGGCTAAAAAATCCACTTATTATAGTAGTATAAAGGCGCGCTCTAAGTTAGAGAAGAAGGTAGCTAAGGCTACTACTACTATTACTACTAACGTGGCCACTAGTCGCTCTAATCTAGGTAATCCTAGTACTAGTATTGCGGAAGAGATAGCTATAAAGCCTACCTACACCTACTCGCGCCGTCTATCTACTCTACCTCCTTTAGAGAATGAAGAAGATCTTATTATAGACGATAATCGAGAGTTTACGCCTTCGCCGCCTCGCTCTAAACGCCGTTCCTCTTTTTAGTCTAATATAGACTAACTTAGTCGCTCTAGGTTCTTTTAGGACCTTAATATTTACTCTAAACCCAGCCCTAGTAATAATAAGGCCTAGGTCGCCGAAGATACTAAACGTAGTCGCGGTTTACGCTATAGGAAAACAGCGAACTACGGTTTAATATACTTTAAGTATATTAAGGCTTACGCTACCGGCTCTAAATATCTCTTCTACTCTAACTCTAGTATTAGCTACTACTCTACTAACCGCGATAGGCCTATACGTCTAATCTTTAAGCTCCCTACCTACTACCGCCGCTATACCGTCCTTAGTAAAGTTTATCTTTAGGTAAGTCTATTAGACTATTTTAGTCTAGGGTAATCTAAAGTTATCCATGCTAATACGTTTTTAGGTTTCTATTTATATATAAGATATATATAATAATCTTCGCGTCCGCGAGACTCTCGGCGGTTCTAGCGGTTACCTAGCTTCTATACGTAGGGAGTTTAGGGAGCGCTATAAGCTCTTCCTAGAGGTTATTAAAGTGTAAGTTTAGAAACCGTTAATTATTATTAACCTTAGCTTATAATTTTTAGTCGCCGCGAGATTCCTAGCGCTTAGGCTACCTATTCTAGGGAGTCGGTTTTAGCTACTAAGGCCGTAGAAGAGATTCGTACTATTCCTTCCCGTCCGCCTCGTACTACTAACGGGTCTTATAAGAGATCTACTAGTTCTCCTTCTAAGTTACCTTATAAGAGGGTATATATTCTATTCTAGATTATTCTAGACCGTGTTAGCTAACTTTAGGTCTAGTCGCTCCGCTCTAGCACTTAGTCGTCGTCTTACTAGGCTCTAACCGAGCGCGTGGTTACTCTAGAGGATAAGGTCTCTAACCTCCGTCGCTCTATTACTCGGTTAGTTTATCCGCTATACTCTAAGAGTAATAATAAGATAGAGGAGTAGCTCTATGGCTCTGTTTGCTAGGGTTTCTATATAGTATATATTGGCTCTATCTACCTAGTTTCTATCCGTTTTAGTCCTTTTTAGACCGTTTAGATACCTATCTACTAGTTTTCTAGTAATTTAATTCTTAACTTAATGATATTATGTGCGTTCTTATTTATTCTATGACTATTGAATTTTAGGTTCTAATTTCCTTTAAGTTACTTAAGTATAGGCATTATATATAAATTAGTTTATCTCTCTAAATTATATTAGAGTACCCGAACTAGTGGCCTAGTAGTTATTAGTTCGGGTACTCTAACCTTTTATATTATATATCACGAGTTCAATTCCGTAGTGGGGTACCTTTTTAGTTTCTTAGTCCCATGTTCTTCTCGTGTGTAATGGTCTATATTAGTCCATTCTAGACTTCTCTATGTTATTCTATTATTGTAAGGAGGCGGGCTCCACGTACCAACCAACTATACCAAAAGGGCCGAATCTTAAAGCTACTGCTTCAAGGGTAGAGCACACTACTTATATACGACTGCTGCACACATGTAGAATCAACTAGCAGGCCACGTGCCTAACAATATCTCCCCTTTTCGAAGGCGCGTGTCCTCACGCGTCGTGGGCATGCTACCTTACGAAAGATAAACTAAACTAGCCGTAACGGGCCTAGTATAAACGATATGCACACACAACTAATACTCGCAATGCCGCCTCTAGCACTAGACACGCTAACTTACCGTAGTAACGTTACTACCATGTTATCCGTTACGTGTATAAAGTATATGTGACGTGGTAAGCTAAACGGAATCGTGCGAAATTTAATAACGGTTAACTAGACCGAGAGTTGAACCCGTGACCCCGTAGTAGCTTTAAGATTATGTAAGGAGGCGGGCTCTACGTACTAACTAACTATACTAAAAGGACCGAATCTTAAAGCTACTGCTTTAAGGGTGGAGTATACTACTTATATACAACTACTACACACATGTAGAATCAACTGGCAGGCCACGTGTCTAACAATTATGATATATCGCGTCGCGTGCCTATAACGGTTATTTACGTTTTCTTCGCGTTTAGTAACCGTATATCGCTTAAATTATAGGGCTACCTTATAGAGTTTTCCTAGTATGCGTTTAGGATTTATGATTCGACACTTCGTTTTCTATAGTATTCTTCTTCTTTTTATAACGGCCCTAACGGTACTAGGTTTACGGTAGTAACGTGTTATCCTATAACCTCTATTTATATATAGCTATCGCGGTACTTAAGATATGTACCATAGGTTCCTAGGTATCCTTATTCTCGGTATAGTTCTTCTAATAGATTTAATACTTTTAGATACCGTTCTCGTCGAGCCTATATTCGATAATATAGTCTACTTCGTACACGTCTAGTCTATCTTAGGGTATAATAGAGTGTAATTACACGTTTATATATTTATACACGTTAGGTCGAAACCTTTTAAGTAATAAGATATAGAATACGTTATAGACTTTCATGTCGTTTCCTAGGTCGAGCTTATAGACTCTTATACTAATATAACGTTTAATTTAGAAGGGACTAGTCATTTTATAATCGAGCTTTTTATTCACTCGCGACGTTTATATATTACGGACGTTAAGGAGAACTTCGTCTCCCTCCTCGTACGCTTAATCTTTAACTAATCTATTATAGTACTTTATATATAACTTATTCGCTTACTAGATTATTACGCGATAGTTACGTGTGGTTTTAAAGATTTTAATTGCCAGTTCCTACGCGTGGACGTTAACATCTATTATTCGGTCGAACTAGACCGTGTAAGGTTCGAAACCTATCCTTAGACTACGTTCTAGGTTCGCCTAGAAGGGCGTGACACCTATTATACTATAACGACTATTATTATACGCGAATTCTACTATACTTAGTAGAGAGGCCTAGTTATCTTATTTAAAATTATAGAATGCACGAAGGTAGGCCTTAAGCGTTTAGTTCTATTACTCTATCTAACTATCTATTTATAGATGGAATACTATTAACATGTTTCTATTTATACCGGCTATTTCATAGAATAACGTCTAGAATTTAGATATAAATATACTCCCTCGGTCCGTAACGATCCTTTTTAGTATACTATAGACCTTAATAATCTTATTCTAGAATACTTATACTAGTTCTTTTAATGTAATCGTCTTCTATATAGGGACGTACCTAGATATCTTTATAAGTCTATCCACGATAATAAGAATTAAATTATAACTTATTCTAAGCATCTCGCTTGGAGGTAAGTTAACTATAAAATCTATAGTAATATCTTCCTATATAAAGAGGGGGACTAGTAGAGGCTGTAAGTTCCTATATAGCTTATACCTAGGTGCCTTTATTCTTTAATAAATCGGATAAGTAGCTATCCATTCTTCGACGTACTTAGGTATATCTTTCTAAAAATAGTACTAACGAATTAAGCTTAGGGTGCGTATATACCCGAAATATCCTACTAGGTTAGCGTTATGGTATCGGCTAACTATAGTAAATTATGCGTTGCCCGTCGGTATATAGTACTTTCTATTATAGTAGAGTAAGCCGTCCATGAAGGTCTACTTATAGTCTACTTCGGTCTATAATAACCTATCTTACTATATTTTACGTAACTTTAAAACTATTAGGTCTATCTTTTATAGATCTATAATTAACTAGGCGAGGTCTACTTAATATATACGCCGGGTACTATCGCCCTCCCTAATAGCGCTGATAAATGGCTCGCTAGGGACTTCGGTACCGCGTCTTTAGTTACCGGCTTTAGTCTTATAAATTTAATTACCGGCATTAGCGTTAGTATCTCGCTAATCGTCGGATAACTTATTATCTAACCTCGTCCTTAAGAGTTAGGCCTATAGCTACTATAATTCTAGGCGCCTTCTTTATAGTTAGGTCTTCTTAATATTCTATTAGCTAGGTTTATACTTCTAGGTCGATGGTAGATTATAAAGTAGAAATTTATAAGCTACTTAGCCTATCGAACCTATCGATGATTTAAAACCGTCGTGCTTATAAACCCCTTTAAGTTATAGTAATTAGTTAGTAACTTAATATTATATATAGTACCTTTAAGATAATATCGCTACTACTTAAACGACTCTACTATTACTAGTAGCTCTTGGTTATAAATAGTATATCTAGTCTTAACGTCGGCCATCTTACGCGAGAAGAACGTAACTAGATACTATTAGACCTTTTTAGACTCTATTAGTCTAGGCTAGGAGAGTATACCCGAGATTATAAATTCTAATATATTAGTTTCGACGCGAATAGATTTAGTTAGGTCGAAGTATACTAGTAATAGGGCGGTTATAAATGCTTCTTTAATCTTCTCGAAGGATGTTCTTTCGACCTTAGTTAATTTAATAGATTATAATTCGATATTACGCTGTTTCTGTCCACCATAGACCGTAATAGACGAGTTAGTAGTAGTAGTGCGTGTATTAAGTGGTGCGGCTAAACGGGAGAAGTATTTAATAAATTTTTAGTAGTAGTTGGCGAAGCTAATAAAGACACGTATGTCTCGAACGGATTTTGGTTTAGGCTAGTCTATAATAGTAGTAACTCTATCTCTCTCTATGGTTATACCTTAATTAGTAATAACGAAGCTAAGAAAGTTAATATAGTCCTAATAGAACTCGCATTTAGATAGCTTAATATATAGCTTATACTTTTCTAGCCTATCTAGGACTATACGTACGTGCTAGATATACTTCTCCTCGTTATCTAAGAAGATAAGAATGTTATCTAGGTACACGATATATATCGTGTCGAGTAGGCCTACTAGCGCGTTATTAATATATACTTAGAAGGTGTCTAGCGCGTTAGTTAGTCTAAAAGGGACTACGGTATACTTAAAGTATCTATAACGGGTCCTAAAAGCCGTTTTCTATTCGTCGCCTTCCTTAATGCGAAGGCGATAGTAGGCGTTACGTAGATCGAGCTTAGTAAAGATCTTTACATGTTCTAGTCTATTAATAGACTTAGAGATAAGAGGTAGTAGGTAACGATTCTTTCGTGTAATATTATTTAGGCTATAGTAGTCGATATATAGATAGAGGCTCCTATTCTTCTTCTTTATAAAGAGGATTAGAGCTCCGGCTAGAGATATACTAGGCCTAATCTATCCTCGCGTAAGGTTCTTTTCGATATATTCTTAAAGGGCTTATAACTTAGGTTCTAAAAGAGGGTAGATGGGTCCATGTAGAGGTTACTAGCCATCTTCGAGATTAATAGTAAGGTTAGTAGGTTAGTATTAAGGTAGTTCGGAGGAATCGATTACTAACGCGATATATTAGTATATTTTATACTAATATAGTAGGTTTTCGTCTACTTTAATACTAAGCTTACTATTTTATATAAGTAAGAGTATATAGATAGTAGAGATTACCTTCTCGTAATCCTTCTAGAATTATTCGTCGTTAATAAGCTATACTAGTTCCTATTAAGGTAGGTTTATACGCTAGCTAGCTGTCTTCTTAAGGAAGTCTAGTTTTAGGTTATATTTCTTAAGCTATAGTATACCTAGGATTATATCGAAGGGACTATCTACCACGATAAAGGTTAAGTAGTAGAGTTTCTATTTCCCTCCGCTATTCTAGATGCTATATTTAATAGTATAGGTGCCGTATAACTTAATAGGACCGTTAATGCTATGGAACATAGTACTTATTAAAGCTTAGATGTCGGCGTTAAGTTCTTATGCTTATTAGATTAACATGACGTTAGTAGCCGATCTACTATTAAGTATTATAGTCTAATATTATCTACGAGGGACCTCGATAGGTCTAGCCTATAGTTCGATATACTATTTAGCGGATTACCCCTCTATTATAGTCGCGCCTATAAGTCGCGAGGGTTTCTTATAGACTATTAGTTTTTTATATTCTATACTAGGTAGTTAGGCGCGATGTATCCTAGCTACTAGCACTTATAGTATATAACTAGTTAGTTAGTTATATTAGCACTTAGTAGCTTCCCCGAACGGTACTTAGGTACTATATAGTCTATTCTATTATAGGTATAGTAAGTAACTTTAGGTCGTTTATACGAGTCGGTCCTCGTATCTTAACGTGTCGATTAGTAGGGAGATCCACGATATAATCCGCGTGGTTTTGAATTTAAGGCGTAGTAGTAGCCTCGTAACGTCCCGCGAGATCTATTACTAAATTAGTTTTAGTTAGATAATTTTACGTTAGATTAGATCATTAGAGATAGTCGTGCACTAGCGCGGCGTTAATTATTTATTATACGCTAGTATCGCTCCGCGAGGTTTATAAGAGCTTAGAGATCTATAGGGATTATTATTATAAGGTCGAGATAGTCCTTTATATTTAGGGCAAGGGACCGTTTAAAGTCGTTATACTATCGAATTATATAATCTTCTTCGGCTTCTCTCTAGAGGGGCCGAAGGTATTTAAGGAGTTATAATAGTAACTAATTATCTCGTTATCGAGTCTTAAAGATATAGCCCTAGGCCTAGTCGCGTTATTTAGCCCTATCGCTAAAACATTAGAGGAGAAATTCGGTGAACGTGTCCTAGTTATAGGCATCCTTAGGATATTCGATTCGGTATACTATCTAACGTTCTAAAGGCGTTAGGTCGAGGTAGTTCTAGGCGAATCTAATTTTATCGCTGTCGTTCGTGAATAGATAGAAGAATCGGCTATATTAGTAAGCCTATATATAGAAACTCTTTCTACTTTTACCATCGAAGTAAGGTAGTTTCTTAGGTCGGGGTAATTAGGATAGTAGTAGACTAGGATAGATCGTTTTAGTTAGTATAGGTCTATATAAATGTAGATTAGTCGTTACTAGAACTAAAGCGCATAATATAGCTTTAAGTCTTATAGTACGTCCTCGAGCTTCGTCGAGTTCATATAGTTATTACTTAAGTTAAACCTATTATTACCTCTCTTCGTGTAGTCTAGTATATACGTTATTATAAGGTATGGTTAACGTTAGGTAATTCTAACGGATTAACTCGTTAACGTTAATAAGGTCTAGCCTTATATTAAGGTTAGGTCTAGTATAGTTTAAACTAGACCGAGATAGAGTATAATAGACTCTATCCTTATATTCTATAATATCTTCTATAGTTACACGGAATATCGTATAAGTTATTAGTACGATAGCCTATAAGGTATAGTTATTAGTAGGGGTAGTTATAGGTAGACTATTCTCCTCGTTTAGGTTAGGAGAAGGTCTACTATAAGAGGCGGTGCCACGAGTGTTATAATGAGTGGTTAGAGCTATTTCTATAAACTACCGTCGTGCTATATAAAGAGGAATTAAAATATAAGGATTATAGACGTAGGATAGTAGTCTAATAGGTCATAGGAGGATTCGGGAATATATTTAAAAGGGTAGTCTACTCTCCTAACGAGGTTGATTTCTAAAGAGTAGGAATTAAGTATGTACGGCCTACTTATATAGTGGTCTCGCTTATTCTAGCTAGCTTAACCTGGGTCCACCTATCACGGACCGTACTAGACCATAGTAGTCCAGTTGAGTCCATCCTAGTGTCAGCCCTAACATTACGTAAATCTATATTACTTTATATTAACTAAGGTCCTTAATCGCCGATAAGTACGTTAGGCTAAGTAGATATTAATATTTAACTTTAAAATCTTATATAAAGCTAGAAGAGAGAATAAAGCTAATCCTCTATCGCGGCGTAAAGATTATAAGAAATCGTTATAGAATAACGTAGATAGTTAGTATAAGTTAGACTATACTATACTTTAGATACTATAAGACTAGTTATCTAATAGAATACTAGAAGCTAGAACACTTTCGGCGATTCTCCGCGGGAATTAGAGCGGGTATTAAGTAATCTAAATAAACGTCTAAGAAACTAAGAAAACCCTCGAAGACTTAATTAAATCTACCTAGAATTCCGATATATTAGTAAAGAAAGTCATAAGCATAAAAGGAAGCGCTATAGATCCGCCATAGTTATTAAGGTAGGAACGACGATCAGACGCGATCTACTTCTAAGGCCGACTCTATATACCGGAAGACGGCTTACGAATCGATGTTTTAAGGGAATAGTATAATTACGCGTTAGTAGGGCACTTCGGCATTATAAGGACGGTCGATTTAATCCGAAGGACGTACGACTAGCCGGGTCTTTATAAATATATAAAAGACTACGTAAAAATGTATAACGTTTGCCAGTATACGAAAGTGTATAGATACTTACTATATGGCGAATTAAGGCTATTACCTATACTAAAGGAGGCATAGAAGGAATTATCTATGGATTTTATTATAGATCTACCCCTAAGTAAGTATTCTAGGTATATTTATAATAGTTTACTTATAGTTCTAGATAGATTTACGAAGATGTTATACTATATCTCTATAAGAAAGATAATCCAAGCACCGGATCTTATAGATATACTACTCCGTGATGTAGTTCGGCTCTATAGTATACCGAATGGTATAGTTTCGGATAGAGGTCCGTAGATAACGTCTAAATTTTAGAAGGATTTCTACTATACGCTAGGAATCAAGCGGAAACTTAGTACTATATTCTACCTATAAATAGATAGGTAGACGGAGCGGTAGAATTAGATAGTCGAGGCGTATTTACGTGTATATTATAACTATAAGTAGAATAACTAGGTAAAGTTAGTCTGTATCGCGGAATTCGCGTATAATAATAGCCGATATACGTTAACCCACGTAAGTCCGTTCAAAGTAAACTTCGGTCGGAACCATAATGCGTAGTTCTTAGGGACTTAGTTCAAAGTAGAACGATCTAACGTTAAAGTAATAGAAATTACTATAGAACTATTCTAAACGTAAAGAAGCGTTATAAAGTTACTATAAGATACTACGAATTATAGTAAATCGCACTATAATAAGGGTAGAAAACCCATGATCTTTAATGTTAGGGACAAAGTTTTACTAAATAGCAAGAATATTCGTAGTATTAGGCCAAAGAAGAAGCTTAACTATATAATGATAGGTCTATATAAGATTACTCGTGTAATTAATAACTAGGTATACGAGTTATAACTCCCTCCTACGTTAAAGATATATAATATATTCCATATTACGCTTCTCGAGCCATTTCATGCCTTATTATTACCGGATCGTTCTGAATAGATACTACATGAAGTAGTTACGTAAGAAGGTATAGATATCTACGAAGTTAAGTAGATACTTAGCTAGTAACGCGCCGAAGATGGCACGTAGCTATATAAAATTCATTAGAAAGGATATAATTCTAACGAAGATACTTAGGAACCTGTAATAAACATTAGTAAAGTAGCGATATTAGTATATAAGTAGCGATTGGTAAAGGAAGCCGTAGAATCACGGAGAATTATGCTAAAGTACGGCGATTCGACGTTTTTTAGTATAGTTCGGCGCCGAGAACGGCCGCCTAAAAGGAAGAAGGTAAAAGAGACATAGATCTTTAAAACATTCTAAGGAATTAAGGAACTTCCTTAGAAAGTTTAAACTTAGAACTTTAAAAAATTTAACTAAAAAAGAGACTTAGAAAAATGATTTACTAAGAGAAATGGACATCGAAAATCGGTGCCGATTAGTATAGATTAGTATAGATTACTAAAGAGATTAAAGAAGTTATTATTAAAGAAAGATAAAATTAAGAAAGCTAAAAGAAAATATAAAGATCTATATAGATCTATATAAACTCGTACTAATCTATCTAGAAGAAGTAAGATCGCTTTAAAATTAAAACCGAAAAACTAAAACGCTAGATAAAAGAGATATATTAGTACCGATCGGTATAGATCTAAACCGATTAAGTCGGAGTAGGAGTAGAAGTACTAATTACCGCGATAGTTACATCTAATTCCTTCTGCTGGTTCTTATTTAGTATAGTATAGAGCTTTATAATATAAGTCTCTAGCCTTTCGTTCCGACGCTATAAATTCTATATAGCGTGCCTTATAACTATGAACTCCTCTATAGAAACCTATAGAGCGGCGGGACCCGGGACGGAGAGAGACGGACCAGCGCGGGCACGCTAAGAATTATATAAATTAGCGAAAAGATTTAACGATTAGTATAGAACCATATACCTTTAGTATAGAAACTTCTAGATTAGAGCTATCTTCCCTAAATTTACGGCTCTTTAGCACGCGCGAGGAAGAAACCTTAGCCTTTTTACTAGAACCTTTTCTAGGAATTCTAATATCGCTAGTATATAGAAAGAAGTCCGAAGTAGTAGAGATTTTAGTACTATTATAGAGATTAATATATATTAGTAAGAATCTATAACGATTTAAGAAAAACGATATTACCTAGTAATCGCGGTAATAATAGCTATAGTAGATTCTAATAAATCCTTACGGATCTTATTAGAATCGTACTCCTAGGCGTAACTCTTACCTTAGGTATATAGCTCGTAGAAAGCCTTCTCTAAGGCGTTACGATCGGTAGTACTACGCTCCTTATCGGTAGGGGTTACTAGAGGCCTAGTAGTAATCTATACCGATATAAGTAAATCTACGTAAAGTTCTTCGAACTTAATTAAATACCTATAAGTAATAACGCTTCTTAGTCATGTAAGTACCGTATATTATAGATTTAGTACTACCGTGAGTAATATACAACGGAAAGCGACAACCATAATAATATATAGCTAGATTATTAGAGCCCGGCCTAGGTCGGGGTAGATCGATAGCTTTCGACATGTCGGTGACGTATATAAGACAGGGATTATTCGAAGGCGCCTGTTTCCGCGCCGATTACTTTAGAGCGTCGAGATTTTAGGAAACCATGTTAAGATTATTATTAATTTATATAGATTATTACGAATTATATTATTACTAGCTAAGGACGGCACGAAAATTAGTAAATTGCGTAAATCGCACTAAATTATAGTAAATCTATATAAATCTATATCTATAAGGATCGGGTGATATATCTAATAATCTAAAAAACTCTATAAAGAGTTAAGAAGTTTTTTAAAGAAAGGAATATTTCTAAGAAAAGATTTTAATATAGGTAGCACCCGGGCTTACCTAATTATATTACGTGATACGCTAGGCCTAATTAGGTAATCTCACCTATGTAAGAAGTTAAGATGGATAAAATTTGGTTTATTAGGAAAACGCTTATATAAATCTTAGATCGGCGAATATTAGTAAGTATCTAAGACGAAGCGTAGAGAACGACTAAGGTCTTACGAGACTTAGGATAGGGATATAGAGATAGATAATAATCTAGGTCGCTAAGGGTAGCTTCCTAGAGGGAAGGGATAATTATTAGGACTTAGCCTTAGGTAGGACCCGACCTACACGTACCTTAGCTAATAGGGTTAGGAGATAATATAAAGGGCGGTAAATAGTTACGTACTAGATAGATCGGCGTCCCTTTATATATATACTCTCGGATTCCTACTAAAAGGGTTCGGTAGTAATTCGTTCTATGATAGAATACACCCTATTGTTCTATCTAACTACACTACTATCCAATAACCCTATTCTTATAATATTAGTCTATTCTAGACTCTTCTATATTATTCTATTATGGTATATCGCGTCGCGTTCCTAAAATGGTTATTTACGCTTTCTTTGCGTCTAGTAACCGTATAACGCTTAAATTATAGGGCTACTATATAGAGTTTTCCTAGTGCGCGTCTAGATTTCCTAGTTTAGCACTTTATTCTCTACGGTATCCTTCTTCTTTTTACGACGACCGCGATATTACTATACTTATATTAATAATACGCTATTCTATATCTTTTACTTATACGTAGTTATTATAGAACTTAAGATATATACCGCTAGTTCCTAGGTGTCCTTGTCCTTAGTATAGTCCTTCTAATAGATTCTATATTTCTAAATACCGTCTTTATTAATCCTATGTTTAATAATATAGTCTACTTCGAACACGTCTAGTCTATCTTAGGGTATAATAGAGTGTAACTATACGTTCATGCGGCCATACACGTTAGATCGAAATCTTTCGAGTAGTAAGACGTGGAACATATTATAGATTCTTATATTACTTTCTAAGTCGAGCTCGTAGACTCTTATACTAATATAACGTTTGATTCGGAAGGGACTAGCCATTTTATAATCGAGCTTCTTATTTACTCGCGATGTTCGTATATTACGGACGTTAAGAAGGACCTCGTCGCCCTCCTTATACGTCTAATCCTTAGCTAACCTATTATAGTACTTCGTATACGAGTTATTTACTTATTAGATTATAGCGCGATAGTTACGTACGGTTTCGAAGATTTTAATCGCTAATTTCTAAGCGTGGACGTTCACGTCTATTATTCGATTAAATTAGACCGTCTAAGGCTTAAAACCTATCCTTAGACTACGTCCGAGATTCGCCTAGAAAGGTATAATATCTATTATACTATAACGACTATTATTATATACGAACTCTACTATACTTAGTAGAGAGGCCTAGTCGTCCTACTCGAAATTATAGAATACATGTAGATAGGCCTCGAGCGTCTAGTTCTATCGCTCTATCTAGCTATCCATCTAAGGATGAAATACTATGGATATATTTCTATTTATACTTACTATTTCGTAGAATAACGTCTAGAATTTAGACGTGAAGGTACTTCCTCGGTCTATAACGATCCTTTTTAGTATACTATAGACCTTAATAATCTCGTTCTAGAACACCTACGCTAGTTCTTTGGATATAATCGTCTTCTACACCGAGATATACCTAGATATCTTTATAAGTCTATCTACGATAGTAAGAATAGAATTATAACTTATTCTAAGTATCTCGCTTAGAGGTAAGTTAACTATAAAGTCTATAGTAACGTCTTCCTATATAAAGAGGGGGGCTAAAAGAGGCTATAAATTCCTATATGGCTTATGCCTAGGGGCCTTCATTCTTTAATAAATCGGATAAGTAGCTATCTATTCTTTAACGTACTTAGGTATATCTTCCTAAAAATAGTACTAACGAATTAAGCTTAGGGTATGTACATACCTAAAGTGTCCTACTAGGTTAGCGTTATAGTATCGGCTAACTATATTAAATCGCGTGTTACCCGTTAGTATATAGTACTTTCTATTATAGTAAAGTAAGCCGTCTACGAAGGTCTACTTATAGTCTACTTTAGTCCGTAATAACCTATCTTACTATATTTTATATAACTTTAAAACTATCGGGTCTATCTTCTATAGATCCATGATTAACTAGACGAGGTTAATTAGATATTCATGCTAGATATTATCGCCCTTCCCGACAGCGCTAATAAACGGTCTACTAGGGACTTTAGTACCGCGTCTTTAGTTACCGGCTTTAGTCTTAGAGATTTAATTACCGGTATCGACGTTAGTATCTCGCTAATCGCCTAATAACTTAAAATCTAACCTCGTCCTTAAGAGTTGGGCCTATAGCTACTCTAGGACCCTATAGCTACTATAATTCTAGGCGCCTTCTTTATAGTTAGGTCTTCTTAATATTCTATTAGCTAGATTTATACTTCTAGATTAATAGTAGATTATAAAGTAAAAGTTTATAAGCTACTTAGCCTATTAGACCTATTAACGGTTTAAAACTATCGTGCTTATAAACCCCTTTAAGTTATAGTAATTAGTTAGTAACTCAACGTTATATATGGTACCTTTAAGATAATATCGCTACTATTTAAACGACTCTACTATTACTAGTAGCTCTTGGTTATAGATAGTATATCTAGTCTTAATATCGACTATTTTACGTGAGAAGAACGTAACTAGATACTATTAGACCTTTTTAGACTTAGTTAGTCTAGGCTAGGAGAGAATGTCTAAGATTATAAATTCTAACGCGTCGGTTTCGACGTGGATAGGTTTAGTTAGGTCGAAGTATACTAGCAATAGGGCAGTTATAAATGCCTCTTTAATTTTCTTAAAGGAGGCCCTTTCGCCTTCTAATAATTCTATAGGCTATAATTTAATATTATACTATTTCTATCTACCGCGGACCGTAATAGACGAATCTATAGTAGTAGTACGCGCGTTAAGCGGTGCTACTAGCCAGGAGAAATACTTAATAAATTTTCGGTAGTAATTAGCGAATCTAATAAAGACACGTATATCTTAAACCGATTTTAGTTTAGGCTAGTCCACGATAGTAGCGACCCTATTCCTTTCTATAGTTATACCTTAATTAGTAATAACGAAGCTAAGGAAGTTAATATAGTCCTAGTGGAACTTACATTTAGATAGCTTAATATATAGCTTATATTTTTCTAGCCTATCTAGGACTACGCGTACGTGCTAGATATGTTCTTCTTTATTATTAGAGAAGATAAGAATGTTATCGAGGTATACGATGCACGTTATATTAAGTAGACCTACTAGCGCGTTATTAATATACGCTTAGAAGGTTCCTAGCGCGTTAGTTAGTCTAAAAGGGACTACTATATACTCGAAGTATCCATAACGGGTCCTAAACGCCGTTTTCTACTTATCGCCCTTCTTAATATATAGGCGGTAGTAGACGTCGCGTAGATCGAGCTTAGTAAAGATCTTTACGCGCCCTAGTCTATTAATAGACTTAGAGATAAGAGGTAGTAGATAACGATTCTTTCGCGTAATATTATTTAGGCTACGGTAGTCGATACATAGATAGAGACTCCTATCCTTCTTCTTTATAAAGAGGATTAGAGCTCTAGCTAGAGATATACTAGGCCTAATCTATCCTCGCGTAAGGTTCTTTTTAATATATTCTCGGAGGACCTATAGCTCGGGTTCTAATAGAGGGTAGATGGGTCCGTATAGGGGTTATTAACCGTCTTTAAGGTTAATAGTAAGGTCGGTAGATTAGTATTAAGGTAATTCGGACGAGTCGATCGCTAACGCAATATATTAGTATATTTTATACTAATATAGTAGGTTTTCGTCCACTTTAATACTAAGCTCTCTATTTTAAGTAAGTAAGAGGACGTAGATAGCGGAGATTACCTTTTCATAGTCCTTCTAGAATTATTCGTCGTTAATTA
This sequence comes from Pseudovirgaria hyperparasitica, assembly GCF_010093815.1. NCBI lineage: Eukaryota > Fungi > Ascomycota > Dothideomycetes > Acrospermales > Acrospermaceae > Pseudovirgaria > Pseudovirgaria hyperparasitica. Next base: position 519,135 of record NW_022985551.1, read on the forward strand.
GCTATACTAGGTTCTATTATAGTAGGTACATGCGCTAGCCAGCTGTTTTCTAGATAAAGTCTAGTTTCGGGTTATATTTTTCGAGCTATAGTATACTAAGGATCATGTTAAAGGGACTATCTACCACGATAAAGGTTAAGTAGTAGGGTTTCTACTTCCCCCCGCTATCCTAGATACTATATTTAATAGTATAGGTACCCTATGATTTAATAGGACCGTCGATACTATAGAAGGTAGCACCTATTAGTACTTAAATATTAACATTAAGTTCTTATACTCGTTAAGTTAATATAACGTTAGTAGCTAAACCGCTATTAAGTATTATGGTCTAATATTATCCACGAGGGACCTCGATAGGCCTAGCCTATAGTTCGATATACTAGTTAGCTAGTTATCCCTCTATTTTAGTTACGCCTATAAGTCGCGAGGGTTCCTTATAGATAGTTAGTTTTTTATATTATATACCGGGTAGTTAGGCGCGATATATCCTAGCTACTAGTACTTATAGTATATAACTAACTTAGTATCTATATTAGTATTTAGTGGTTTCCCTAAGCGGTACTTAGGTGCTATATGGCCTATCCTACCATAGGTGTAGTAGGTGACTTTAGGTCATTTATACGAGTCGTTTCTCGCGTCTTAATATATCGACTAGTAGAAAGATCCGCGGTACGGGCCTCGTCTTCTTAAGTTCGTAGAGTAGTAGCGCCCATAAGGTATTCCGCGCGATCTATTACTAAACCGGTCCTCTTTAGACGATTTTATATTAGATTAGATTAATAGGGATAGTCATGCGTCTATACGACGTTAGTTATTTATTATACGCTAATGTTGTTCTACGAGATTCGCGAGTACCTAAAGGTTAGTAGAGATAGACGTTATAAGGTTAATACGTTTCTTTACGCTCGGGTTAAGGGACCTTTTAAAGTCGTCGTATTATTAAACTATATAATCTTCCTTAGCTTCTCTCTAAAGAGGTCGGAGATATTTAAGAAGTTATAATAGGGATTATCTCTCTCGCTATTAAGTCTTAAAGATATAGCTCTAAGCCTATTCGCGTCGCTCGGCTCTATCGCCGAAGTATTAAAGAAGGAATTCGGTAAACATATCCTAGTTATACGTATCCTTAGGGTATTTAATTCGATATACTATCAAACGTTTAGATGGCGTTAGGTCTAGGTAGTTCTATACGAACCTAATCTTATTACTATCGTTCGTGAATAGGTAGAAGAATCGGCTATACTAGTAAGCCTATTTATAAAAGCTCCTCCTAGTTTTACCGTCGAAGTAAGGTAGTTTCTTAGGCTAAGGTAACTAGGATAGTAATAGACTTAGTTAGACTATTTCGGCTTAAGTTAGTCTATATTAGTATAGATTAGTTACTACTAGTACTAAAGCGCGTAGTACGGCTTCGAGTCTAGCGGTTCGTCCTTACGCTTTGTCGAGTTTACGAAGTTACTACTTAAGCTAAGTCTAACGCTACCTCTCCGTGTATAGCTTAGTATATATATTATTATAAGGCGTGGTTAACGTTAGTTAGTTCTAACGAATTAATTCATTAACGTTAATAGGGTCTAGTCTTATAGTAAGGATAGGTCTAGTATAGTGTAAACTAGACCGCGATGGAGTATAATAGACTTCTTCCTTATTATCTAGGTAATCTTCTACGGTTATATAGAATACCGTACTAGTTATTAGTACGATAGCCTATAGAGTATACTTATTAGTAGAGGTGGTCGTAGAGAGACTATTCTCTTTGTTTAGATTTAGAGAGAGTCTCTCATATAAGGTAGTACCACGGGTATTATAGCGCGTAGTAGGAGCTATCTCTATAAGCTACCGTCGTACTATATAGAGAGGAATTAAAATATAAAGAGTAAAGACGTAGAATAGTAGTCTAATAGTTCATAGAGAGATATAGGAATATATTTATAGAGTAATCTTACTCTTATACGAGGTTAATTCCTAACGAGTAGGAATCGGTTTATACGGTCTACTTATATAGTAACCTCGCTTAACTCAGCTAACTTAACCTAGCTCTAGCTACTACGTGGCTGCATGGATTAGAATGGTCTATATAGGTCCGTTATGGTTCCCGTCCTAATAATTATTATAGATTACTATTATTACTAGCTAAATATAGCACGAAAATTAGTAAATTATATAAATCGTACTAAATTATAGTAAATCTATATAAATCTATATCTATAAGGATTAGGTAATATATCTAATAATCTAAAAAACTCTATAAAGAGTTAAGAAGTTTTTTAAAGAAAGGAATATTTCTAAGAAAAGATTTTAATATAGATAGTACCTAGGCTTACCTAATTATATTACGTGATACACTAGGCCTAATTAGATAATCTTACCTATATAAGAAGTTAGAATAGATAAAATCTAGTTTATTAGGAAAACGCTTATATAAATCTTAGATTAGTAAATATTAGTAAGTATCTAAGATAAAGTATAGAGAATAACTAAGGTCTTATAAGACTTAGAATAGAGATATAGAGATAGATAATAATCTAGGTTACTAAGGGTAGCTTCCTAGAGGGAAGAGATAATTATTAGGACTTAGCCTTAGGTAGAACCTAACCTATATATACCTTAGCTAATAGGGTTAGAAGATAATATAAAGGGCGGTAAATAGTTACGTGCTAGATAGATCGGCGTCCCTTTATATATATACTCTTAGATTTCTACTAAAAGGGTTTAGTAGTAATTCGTTCTAGGATAGAATACACTCTATTATTCTATCTAACTATACTACTATCTAATAACTCTATTCTTATACTTTATATTATATAAAGAATTCTATTATACTATAGATTATTATTGCGTTATAAATTCTAAAAGGCTTTATAAAGATTTTAATATAATTTCTAAGCGGCTAAGTAACTTCTACTATAAGACTTATAGTATATCTAAATCTATATATAAGAAGCCCTTAAGTATAGATAGATAATATACGATACGGTTTAGTAGAGTTTATAGCGATCTCTCTAGTAAAATATATTATAAATCTTTAAATAGCTTCTAGTACTATATCTTCTTTATTAAAGAGTTAACTTATTTTATATAGATCTATTTTATAAGGTATAAGTCTAAAGCTCCTAATATTATTATATAATTTTTCGTATATATTAAAAGATAGTTTAATATAACTATTAAAGAATTCGTATCTAACTAAGGCGGTAAATATATTACTAAAAGTCTTTAAGACTTCTTTTATAAGATAGATACTATATATATTACCTCTCCTGTTACGGAAAGTGACAAGGAGATAGACAACGGCAAGAACCACGGACTAGTAGTCCTATATACATAGCCGTAGATTCCATGAAGTAGCTAGTAATCAATTCAATACTTGACCAAGACTTAACATCTCTATCCTTAACATCTTGGTAGCTAAAAGCATACCACCAGCTAATCATTTTCGAAAGAAAGATAGCACTAGTCGAATATAAGACACCAACGCCCTGACGTACTAGTTCTCCGAAGCCGAATTAAAAGACGTTAATATCCCGACTTAGCGAACGAAAGACGCTTCCGTAAAATTTAGTAAAAGAAGTTTATAAATACGGAGAGACAATTGGTAAGGATAAAAGAACACTAGGCACCAGGTAACGTTCGTCACCGTTACCATCATTAAGACTCGTAAGAGTATAAAATTATAACCGAAAGTCCCAAGGAAGGAGCTAAGGGAACGGTAAATAAAGGATTTGCCACCAGAGGAAAACAGGAATAAGTATCCGCATCAAAGGCCTCACCTTATTCCAACTATACTAAATTCCATGAGACTCGTTCTAGAGGATTACTAAAAGGTAGTATAAGTACTAGTGTTCCTGAACGAGTCGTGCATTAAAAGGATCGAGCTCCCTATAATTCCCTAGTTCCCGTTAAGTAAGGAACACGACACTGCACCACGACCGGTTACACTCAGTGCTAGTCGAACCCTGCTTCATAGGAATAGGTTAGTACTAATTAGACAAGACGATCAGCACGCGAAGCCTCGGTTTCCGCGAGCTACCAAGGTTAGAGTGGGTTCCTACTAAACATTCCCGATTACCTAAGTATACTAGAGAAGCTCACGTCCGCGCCTCCCGCGGCCGACATTCTTAGCACGCTCGGGAATACATAAGATATACTAGCTCCCTCACTAGTATTATAGAAGGAACCGATTCCTAAGCTATTAGAGTAAGTTATTAAAACAGCTCATTAACTCATTCGTTACTTTAAAGATAGCCCACTACATGAATTAAACCCCTATACCCTTATCTTACTTCGAGGTATTGCCCACGTATACCTAGAAGTCTTAAGAAATCGAAATCGTTTACGGTCTAGGGGCAAACAGCCTTAGGAAGATAGATATCCTCCTAACTAGAACTATCTCGTAAACAAAGATCACGGAATACATCTAGCGACTACTAAAGCTATAAAGGTCGAAAGGCTAGCGGTAAATTTCCGTTAATCTAAATATTTTAGTAACTTTAGAAACTTCGTATAGCTAAGAGAAGTAAATTTACCTTCCTCGTCCCCTCCGTCATTAATTGAAGTTCCTACCGCGCTAAAGAAAAGGCCCGCAAGACTATAAGACTTCGAGTTTCACGACGAACCCGTGAGACCAGAGAACTCCAATTCTCGTGAGATAATAATCTCTAATCCTTACGAGGCGATTATGGCACCGGAGAATCCTTACTAGAGAGGAAGCTCGAGCCAAGGCGTAGAGAGAAGCGGAGAGCAAGTCGGAACGCCTCAAAGCCTCGAGCCTCCAATTCCGGCTCCAATTCCAGTTCCCGTTATAGCTTAGTAAGCCCAGCCTAATATACTAAGCGTAGAAATGATCGCGCAAATTACGATGATAGTTTCAGCGGTACTTAATAATCGTGAGAGGGTAAATCCTCTAGTAGAATAAAGTAGAGCTAGCTAAGTCGCGCCCTCTTAGGAAAGGCCTTAGGGAAGAGATAAAGAAGAACTTTCCAGAGACCGTCCGTCTAGAAACGACTACTATAGGCAAGCTTAGCCTATAGTAAGAGTTTTAAGGAACGATAACGATCTAAGCGAAGGCTCGGACGATAATCTATAGGGAGACGATAATAGAGCTCGTGGCTACCGTCGTAGATTATATATGCCCCCGCATCGTCGCCGGCGAACTACGGAAACTAGAGACTATAAAGATAACGATAGCTTAAATCTAAGAGACACGAAGTTTAGGACGGAGGACATTGGATTCTTCGATCCGAGCATAGATCCTTCGAGAACGGAAGATGTTTATAATAAGAATAGAAAGGTCTATTATAGATCCGTTTAGCCGTTCATCGACGTAATAAGGAACTACTAGTAGATATGCCCTGCGAAAATCATTCGTTATAATCTCTATAAGTGTCTTAGAGGCACGGCGTAAATTTGGTATAGCTCTTAATTAAGCGACGCTATAAAGTCAAGTCTTACCAGCGGAGATGGACTTAAGCGCTGGGTTAAGAAACTCGAAAAGAGATTCTCTATACCTCTAAGTGCCGCCTTAAAGAGACTCTAAGGCATATTATATGGCCCCGAGAACTTACATGGAGGCTAGAGCACGACTAACTATGTTATGAAAGTACTTAGGGCTTATAAAGAAGCAAATTTGAAATCTAAAGCACTTATTATGGCATAGGCCTAGAATAAGCTCGACCTAAGATTTAGGGTAAGCATAGAGGAACCCGAATCTAATACTAATCTAGATACCTTTTATAAATAGCTCGAGTAGAAATTATAGACCTGGCGTGAACTCTATAAGTAGAGTAAGTTCGACTATTCCTATTCTAGTAAAGCGTTATAAGGCTAGTATCCGTCGAACCGCTATCCTCGTAAAGAAAAAGAAGTCGGAAACGACTACTTTCGAGGGAACCGCGGGACACGATATAGTAGTGGCGGCGGACGAGAGGACCGCTCTAACAAGTTTTAGATAATAAAAGAAAGCGAGAAAACAATCTAAGTCGTATCTTCTTAGATAAACGAGCAAAGGTCTAGTAAAGACCACGGTTAAAACTAGTATTAAGGCAGAGACCGTCGCCCATATGAAGTAGACCGTCGCCTATATGAAGGGAATGGTAAGTATTAGCCAAAGAGTTTCGAAAAGACTACGACGACTTCTATATAAGTCGAGAGGCAACCTTATGTGAAGCCGTAACGCGCCTATTATAATATAGTCCTAGTAGAGTTTCTCGATTAAGAAGGATCATAAAATGAAGAAGACTCGCCGGACGAAGATTAGGGCGGATAAGCTTAAGAGTAAGCTAAAGAAAGCTAGTCGGACGAGGAACCTTATAAGAAGTTAGCTAGAGTTTTCTTCGTGAGAACCAAGGAAGTCGAGACTCTACCGGCACTATCGCTCGAGAAACCATAGAAGAGTAAAAGGACTATAGCGAGGAACTGTCGCGTCTATGGATAAAAGTATCCTTCCAATAACAAGCTATATTAGTATATTACGGAAAAGTATCCGAAGAAACCAGTGGATCACGTATATATGGTGGACGAGTTTCTATCGCCCCTACTAGTACTACGAGTTATTAAGAGCACCGTAAAAAGGATAGGAACGAAAGGCCATCGCTTTTGTTATTAGAACTACATTATAATGAACGTGACATTGAACGGGACCATAGAGCCTAAGTAAATAATCGTGGATACCGGAGCAAAGCTGAGTCTCGTGGACAGAAACTGGCTAGCCATAGTCCTACTAGATTATAAAAAGCATGTTACGAAACTCATGCACCTAATAGTAGTTATGGGCATTAGTAATAAGGTTTATAATAGCGACGAGTCCGTTAAAATAACACTCATGGTACCTGCTACCATAGAAGGAAACGACGTCGCGGTTACTATTAAATGCGAAGCACGCATTATCGAAAACCTAGCACCAAAACTACTAATGGGCATGGATACCATTGGTCTAGAAGAAATGGACATTAAAGTTCAAAACCGTACGATTACCTTTCCACACGGCCAAAATGCGGTAGCTCCTATAAGTGTCCGCCTAAGACATAAGAAGTAGTTAAATGTCATAGTAAGAGCGCAGCACTTAGTATCTATCAAGCCTAATTTAAGAGGCGTGGTTCTCGTGGACACACGTAATCTCCTAAATGATCGCGATATGCTTTTTAAACCTACGAAAGAGCACCTCTCCGCTACCGGGAAGCGATAAGCCGTAATTTATATGGTAGTTATCGACTCTAGTAGTGGAGGAATCGTAATCAAGAACGACGGAAACGAGACACTCGTAATTCCGAGGAATATGGTGCTTGGTAAAATCCGCGAACTAGATATCGTAGGATACTACTAAATCTCCGATGCTAACGTAGACCTCGCTACCCTTCCTCCCTTAGAAGCCGCGAACATTAACCCTAAGCTTAAGACACGTCTCCTAAACGGAATAATACTCTATGGTAGGGAAGAGAAGGCTATAAAATATAAAGAACTCATTAAAGAGTTTATAGAGTTATAGCGAGATAAAAAATCCGTCGTAAACTCTAGGGAAGTAAAGCTTATCCTCATGGAGGACTGGCGAGAACTTAAGAAGTTATATACTCGAGTATATAACGTCGGCCCTCGGGACCGTGAAGTAATTAATAAAACCTTTAACGGGCTTTATAACGACGATAAAATAGGTTAGAGTAAGAAGCCTATCTAATTTGGCTCCCTAGTTTTTGTCGTCTAGAGAGAGGTCTATGATCTAAAGACAAACGGGCTAATATGGAAACCACGCGTTATAATTAACATTAGAGGTCTAAATGCAATTACCGTAAAGGATTCCTACCCGTTAATAAGGATGGATGACATGCTCTAGGCTAGCCGAGATTACTATTACATCATAACGATAGATGCCATAAGTATATTCTACTAATAGTTGGTTAGAGAAGAAGATCGTAAGTAATTCACGGTAAACACCCATAGAGGCCAAGAATACCTGAAAGTTCTTACCATGGGCTACGTTAATTTAGTATAACACGTCCAACGGGAACTCGATAATCTTCTACGAGAGTTCCCGTAGGTAAAAGCCTATATAGATAATATCGTAGTCTTCTCTAAGACATTCGAAGAGTATATTCATTATCTACGATAACTATAGAGTACTCTATTAGGCTTTAATATGTCTCTCGCCGTAACCAAGACGTTCGTCGGGTATCCAAGTGCCGTAATCTTAGGAAAGAGAGTTAACGCCTTTGGACTATCTTTAAAAGCGGAACGAATTACAGCTCTAAAAGAAATATAGTTCCCTAAAGATACAGTAGCACTTGAACGATACCTAGGAATGGTAGGATATCTACGAGGATAGTTACCATACTATATATAGTTAGTCTTACCGCTACTAAAAGCTAGTACTAAGCTCTTCCGCTATGCCCCTCGTAAAAAGACTTAGAGAAAAGTATGGGCCTTAAAAAGGCTAGTTCCATAGACTAAAGCGCTTATCGAATCGTTTCAAGCCATATAAGGACTATGGGATGACCTAATTTTCTATTATTACCATAAGCTATTAAGACGTACATTCCTAGACGTCGACGCTTCGAAAGAGCATGGCTTTAGAGTCTTTATATACCACGTTCGCGGGGACCCAGACCCGGTAATATCGTTAGTTCCGGTTAACGACCCCGTCGATCCCGACGAGACTAATCTCAATCTACTCGACCCCCTAAGAATGTCATGGCTACGCTAGGTAGAATTATTCCTAAGGGAAGTAATTCAACTAATATTATTTCTTAGTAAAGCCATCACGGCAACTAAACGAAACTATTAGCCCACGGAACTTAAAATGGCTGGTCTAGTTTAGTTAGTAACTAAGCTTCGACATTTCGTCGAATCATCTATATAGTTTATTATATTCACGGACCACGCCGTAATAACGGCTATTACGTATTAGACGAAGCTCTCTAGCACAGCCGCTGATTATAAAAATATCCATCTTGTTCGAGCAGCCTAATATCTCTCATAATATAAGCTCGACATCCGGTATCGCCCTAGTAGAAACCACATCGTGCTAGACGCTCTTAGTAGGCTTATAAGTACGGCGCCAGCCGTAGAAGGCAATGTGCTAGATAAGATCGCATAGACTTTTACGATCGGTAGCGATAAAGGGACGATTACTAAACTCACCCACGTCTATCACGTAGTCTTAATCAAAATAGTAGATGAATTTAAGGATCGCCTATGAAAAGCCTATAAAGACGACGAGGCATGGAATAAAGTACGCGAAGTACTAATTAAGGAAGATGCTCTCCGACATGGAGACGAGAACGTACTAATGTATGTTAACTTCTCTAAAGGTGAATTACTACTAAAAGGGAAATCACAACCCCTGAATAGACTGAAATTCTTTATAAAAGATAAGATAATCTATAATATCGATAGAGGCAATGATCGGGAAAGGCTATGCATTCCCCATGCCCTTCTTGGCGAGATCTTTAACGTACTTTACGATTATAGTTTCTATTAAGGAGAGAATAGACTCTATAAGAGAGTGTCCGTATCTTTCTACGTACGCCATCTTTCGAAAGAAGTCAAGGCCTATATTAAATATTGCAAGTAATGTAACGAGGCAAGGACCTCTCGGTAATAGCTATACGGGAGTTTCACGCCCATCGCGACTTAGCACGTACTATTTAGAACCATATGCCTCGACCTTATCACCGCCCTACCTAAAACAGTAACGGGTTACGACGCTCTAGCGCCTATCACCTATAAGGCCACGAAAAGAGTGCTTCTCGTTCTAGGATATACTAACTAGGGCGCTAAAGAATGGGCTAGTCTAATTCTACTAAACCTCGTTAAACACGATTGGGGAATTCCGGCTGAAATCATTTTAGATAGGGATGCGAGATAGCTTTTAGCCTTCTAGTAAAAGGTCTTTAGCATGCTAGGAGTTAAATTCCTAATATCCGCAGCATATCGTCTATAAATAGACGGCTAGATAGAGAGAATAAACTAATCCGTAGAGATCGGAATTCGTTTCGTGGTTACCGAGAATCCCGACGAAGATTAGGATGCCTACTTACTATTCCTATAAGGCTTCATGAATAACGCTATAAATAAAACCACTAGCATGTCTCTAAATAAGTAATTATATGGTTTTAAAGTTAAAGATAGCGCGGATGCACTGCATGAATTGCCTCCTAAAGATTATGAATCGCTCCGTTTAAAGAATAGAGAAATAGCCGCCGAAGCTGCCAGCTTCGTAGCGGTTATAATAAAGTACCGATATAATAAGAAGTATAAGCCTCTTCGTCTAAAACCCGGAGCCGAAGTATATCTACGATTATACCACGGTTACCGCGTACACGGGCACGCAAATAGGAAGTTCGATATTTAGAGAACCGGTCCATTTAAAATTTTACGACGTATTGGGAATAACGTGTATAAACTCGACCTTCCGGAGAGCGTGAAAATTCACCTAGTGGTATTAGTTAGCCAGCTAGTACTATACCCGCCCGGCACGGATCTATTCGGACGCAACCATGGTACTAATGAACCACCTAGCGTTTTCACCGAAGACGATCTAGACGAATATCCGTCTTATGAAATTAAAAGGTTTCTCGACCGACGCTAGAATCAGAATATAAAGAAGAAACAGTACCTAGTTAAATGGAAGGGCTAGAGTCTAATTTATAACTAATGGTATAATGAAGAAGACCTTAGAGATGCCCGCGAACTTCGAGAGGAATTCGACATAATATACCCAACCTTAAAAACGGAGATGAGGAACCGTAAAAGAGGACCTAGACAAAAGGAATTCATAGCCTTAAGTACTGAAAGGCGTTTCTTGCACAGCGTTGAAATCCCAGCTTAGGTTAGAAACCGAAAGGTTCCTACCTAAGATGGATACAATTCCGAATTATCATTAATTGCATGTATACGTTCCTTTTCGCGTTTACCCTTTAGAAGTACTACCGTATAACAAAAGAATTATATTAATAAAAGAATTGTATCTAATGTTAAACGTATAACAGCATCAAAGCATTGCATCTAATATTAGATATATCTCTAACCTAAAAAACACACTTCACCGAAACTGCGCCTATGTGTATAACTATTCCTATAATCATGTCCCCTAAACATTCATAGTAATAGTAAGCGAAATAGTATAACGGTCCAAGAGGAATAGAATCCGTGAATAAAAACACAGCGACATTAATTATTACCGTATACCTACGAGCTTAAACGAATTCTTAACGTATTATAACACGAATTCCGTGAGGACGATAAAGGAGCAATCTCATAGCACTATATCTATATAGATTAACACTAGGATCCGAGAATGCCCTCCTTACTATATATATCTCGATCGGCTATTAAGCACACGCTAGAGACTACCGTTTAGTATCCGTTAGTAGGAATATATTACTACACACGACGACGATGACGAACACGATACTATTTAGTAGTTAATAATATTATCGCTATACTTACCGCTATTAGTCCTCTTAACGACGCAAACCTAGTACTAGTAGATATAATCTTAGTAAAAGGAGAATTCACCCTACCGTCAAAGGAAGGTAGTGATAGTAACGTTACGCTCGCGAACACTCTTACCGCCGAGCTCGATTTACCTTCTACTTACTCATCCTTAACTTAACGCGTAACTTATCTTTCTATCTTCTACCTTAACCTCGCAGAGACTCTAGCTTAATAAGTTTTATCTATAATCTTAAATAGTCACTAATTCCTCCTTACTCTTATATCTATAGTATATAAAGATAACACGGAGTAAAGATAATGAAGCTAAAGTCACCTTAGATAAGGAAAACGCCTTAACCCCGCTAAAAACAGTTACTAAGAGAGGTCGTAAGCGAAAGCCGAAAGGGAATGAAGGTGACGGAGGTTATTCGGCGAGCGAAATTAACGAAGGAAAGGCTATAAAGAGCAAGAAGTCACTGATTAAGAAGCCTACCGCCTTAAAATATAATATAGTTCCTGTTATAACTCGAGCGGTGTATGGAAAGCACCCTTATATAAAAGGAATAACAAGCGGTATTATCGGAACTACATAATTGGAAACCTTTCTATTCTATAAAGCGCGCATTAGAATCGACGTAGAATAAAAAGGAAGCTTTAATAGAAGATACAACGAACGAAAACTAGTCTATGATTATCCTACCTTAGGAATTATGGTTAAGGGCCTCCGATTTGCGATGCCAACTCACGGCATCCACCTTTCTAATAAGTGTAAACTCGAGATTTACGTGGCATTGATGTTCCATAGGAAACTTAATAATATCTTTTGCTAGAAGGATATTATAAATAGATTTATAGCGTTATTTTAAGTGTCGAAGACTTAGTCTTTAAAGGAAGTATCGCCTTTTATAACGAAGGAAGGCGATAATTTCTATATTCTACCGCGAAAGCTAGACCCTCCCTATAAAGATGGATGCTTATACTACGATGATAAAGGAAAGCCGGTTGCGGTTAATGGAAAGTTCTACTATCTTGCCATCGGTTAGTACGTGCTCCATAAGGAGCGACCGATTCTTACCGACACCGATATTAAGAATTCTACCTGGTGGGACCCTTCTCTCCTAAAGTACGGGGTTTATCGTTCGAACATAGAGGTGTCGCAAATGGCATTATATAAGCTTTAATAGATTAACCTCCTATATAAGGAAGACAAGGGAGTCATGTAGGATCTGAAAGGTCTAACCATGCTACCAAATGTCGCCGTGCTATATTATATTATAATCGAGACGAAAAATAAGCTTAAGATTACAAGGAAGGGCGAATAAAAGGCGTATGATAAGTATAGTGCGAGGCACGGTACCATGCGTTATAATATTCTCGACGGTAGCATAATCTCTAACTCTAACTATAAATACGAGCCGCCCATGATAGAAGAGGAGGAACTAGTCGTCACATGGTAATATTAGTTAGAATTTTCGGACCTAGGAGTAAATCCATACCGCCTCCGCCTAGGTTTGCTCGCTCTAGTATCTATGGACGAAATTAGGTACATTCTAAAGTAAAAAGAATTCTTTATAAAGATTCTAGCCACGGTTTCTAACAAAGAACTCGAGGAGAGTATAATATCCGCGGACGAGGAATGGAACTTCACCGTCACACTCCTAAAAGGCACGAGATTCGAGGTAGAGTAACCGTCTAAGAGTAGTATTATCGCGTAGCTCTTAAAACCAGGTAATAGATACTCTATAAAGGAAATAGCTTAAGTAGAATATACGTAGATTCCGGCACGATACTTCGTAATAGATACTATAGAGGAAATCCGGAGCCACTATAGTCACGCGTGGAATATACTAGTATCTTAGCTATAAGGTTTGAATAGTAAGAATATTCGGTGCTACGCCGCATGGCGAAGGAGGGACGGATTAGTTTAGGTTACCGTTATAGCTTAGTAGTAAAGAGACATCGCCTAGGAATGGGTAATAGGACCCCTAGACTTAATCATATAGTAATTATAACATGATTAAGAAGCGACGCTCGTGGCGCACGAATACTAATAATACATCCTCCATAGATACGCAAGATCCTAGCACGTCGTATAACGCCTTAAAGGACTTAACGGTAACCATATAATAGTACTATAATCGTCCGGATACCAGTTCTGGTTAATCTACCGTCTAAGTTCCCTAGAAGATAAGGCTAGAATTATAAAAAACGTCCGTGAAGTGTACTCATAGATACCATTAAATAAGGTTATACTCTAAGACTTGGTTCGGAAATAGGGCCTAATAGAGAGCGCTATAGTAGACTAGCGTCGAGGAGTAGAAGAAAAGCTACTTAAAGAAGTCCACGCGCTATATGTAGAAGACATAGCGCGTGCATGGCTAATCTTGGTAGTCTCTCTTAAAGACCTCGCACGGAAATTCGCCACGGCCCATGAAAAAATACTATGGTTCACGGATCCTTTGAATTACGGTGCCACGAACGACTAGGCAACCATGCCGATAATTATTCGAGACGGTTCCCGCGAAGATCGAATTGCATAGGGTAGGAAAATTAATAAACTCCTACCACGAAACCTGCTTAGTGGATGTACTTTAACCCTGCCTAAAATCTCTACGTAAACTGTTACTATAAGCTCGCTACCTAGTTTTGATAAAACAGATAACTTTTTCGTAATCGAAGGATTCACGAATACCAATGAGGTATGGCTAATCATTTCGGTAAGAGAGATCGCTAAGGGACCAAAGGCCGGAGTGTCTGCCTTAAACGTCCTAAGGAACCTAACCGAAGGCGTTATTAAATTAAGGACACCGGAAGAAACATAGACTCTGGTCACGAAGGCGATAGAGGTAATCAAGGTCCCACTCTCTATTATAAAACCTATGCCAGCCACCACCGCGAAGAAAGCCAAAATAGTAAAGAAGGTAAAGTCAATCACCGCCAAAACAATAGCATCCAAGGTAGCTCCTACGTCGTTAGAACTTCCGCCTACCCTAATAGAGCTAACGGAGCTACGATCTACCTTAATTCCCGCGACCTTACCTACCTTAGTTCCCGCCGCGTTAACCGCAAACGCTATTAGTTAGTAAGAGGCGGAAATGAACACACTTATCTTAGCCCACGAGAAAAAGATAGAAGCATAAATCAAAGACATTATAATGAAGGCTCTAAAAAGGTTCATAGTAGAAGTATAAGAGATCGCTGCGCAAAAGATAGCTATAGTAGTAGCAATAGCTGCGCCCGCGGTAACTGCTGCGCCCGCGGTAGATGCTTCATCCGGGAAAGAATTAATTAGGTAAACACTAAGAGTCACGGAATGGATAAAGAAATTCATGGAAATAATCATAGACCCGTAACATCTAAATAGCGCGATAAGAACTATGGAGCGCGCTATGGAAGTAGGCGCGTAAGATATTAACGAAGTCATTAGGAGATACTAGTAATATATCCAAGATAGCTTCGAACACCTACTCGCTATAAAAGAAGATAAACTACGTATAGCTTCTAACGGAACACCTTTCGAAACGCTCTTCGACGAAGTAGCGGCCGCTAGTACTTATAATTACTATCCTGAACTCGATAATATTCAGATGGAAATACCGGTTTCTAGAATTCCTACGCCAGAACATCGGTTTAAAGAACTTCTAGAACGAAACGCCTAGGAGCTCTTAGACGACAAGGCATTAAGCTTAGAAATTAAGCTACTAGAAGTTAGAGAATTAGATACTAACATGAATGACGACCTAATGGAAGTCGTGCACGAAGAAGCCGTCTTAGATAAGTTCAAGAAACAAATGTAGCAATTCGTAAAGCTCGCGAATACCGACGACTCGGAGTCGGTAAACGAATTTCATAATGTAGAAGACTCCTAAATGGGAGAAGCCGCCGCAACTGAAACCGTCCTAATCATTGAAACTAAGGAAGTTACCGCCGCCATCGATAATGCTACCACTAAAACCATGCTAATAGTAGAGACTAGTGCCGTAGCCGACGTAAAGATTAACGTTATTGTAAGTGCCGTAGCCGACGTAGAGAATGACGTTATCGCAAGTGCCGCTGCGGCTATAAATATAGAAACCGTCATTATTCCGATACCTATAGTTCCTACTCCCGCTAAATCCACTCACTCGAACTGGCCGAGAAAAGACGATGATACGTACGAATGGTCTTAGATCCCTATAGCTATACCGACGCTACGAATGGATCAAATGAATATAAAAGAAATGAGAGTAATAAGAATAGTACTAAATCGTATATTCGAATACCCTAATAACTAATTCGAAGCTTTCCTCGAGGTTCACGATAGGCTTTAGGAAGTTACTATAAATCTAAAGGTAATAGAAGCTATCCTCGCGTAAGAACCGGAGAGACGAAGAGCTATATTATAATAATACTATCAATACTTCTACCGACACCTAGGGAGTGATATAGCGTAGTATCTACACGAGCATCCAACTAAAGTAAGCCTACCAGAGTAAGGACTTTCACATTTATCGTTTCGAGCTGTTGGGGGCAGCTGTCACGGAAAGTGATAAGGAGATAGATAACGGCAAGAACCACGGACTAGCAGTCCCATATACATAGCCGTAGATTCCATGAAGTAGCTAGTAATCAATTCAATACTTGACTAAGACTTGACATCTCTGTCCTTAACATCTCCCGCCTACTTATATAAATTAAACGGAATAGCTAAACGATTTAATCGTACGGTTTAGACATTAGTAAGATTAATTCTCTCTTCTAATACTAAGTTAAAATTCTAGGCTAAAGCTATTTATATAATAATATTTATTAAGAATATTATACTATATACTTCTCTCCTAATAGTTAACACGCTATATTATACTCTCTTTAGTAAGAAACCTTCTATTTAAAACTTATATCTATTTGGAGTTATCTACTATATATATATTCTAAAAGAAGTATAAAAGCTAGGTAGTAAGCTCCTTTATAGATTAGAGAAAGATATTCTAGTTAGCTATAGTAAGTTAGATAAAATCTATAAGTACTATATTTCTAACCGTAAGGTTATTATTAAGTTATAAGATATTACTTTCGTACCCTTTAGTCCAAGACCACTTCTATAGTAATCTCTTTTCTTAATTATTATAGAAAGAGATAGCTCTAAAGAAGAGTCGGATAATAGAGGAGTATCTTATAATATACTAGATATATTATATAATATACTAGTTGTAGTCTATAATATATAGGACCTCTAGCCCTATATAGAAGATATAATAAGTCTTACTAAGATACCCTAATAAAGATTATCTACCCTTTCTTATAGTAGGACGCCTTCTACTATATCTAGGGTAAATTAACTAAAATTTAAATCTTTCTCTAGCTATAACCTACTATATAAAAATCTATATCCGTTAAGATTACCTTCTAATATATCTTATTTTAGAAGGAAACATAAGTATATAATTTATTTTAATAACTCTATAAATTTAGTAGATATAGAAGAGAAGGAAATAGTCTATACTCTATTAGTTAATACTATCTTAAATATAGATGTTCCTTTAAATCTAAAAGAGGCTAGGAATTCTTCTAATTAGTATTAGTAGTAAATAGCTATTAAAAAGGAGCTAAGAAGTTATAAGATTAATTAATTATAGTAGGAAGCTCTACTTACTACGAATGTCTCTATAATAGTTAGTTCTAGATAGATATTTAATATTAAGACTACTATAGATAATACTAAAGTTTATAAGGTATATCTTATTATATAGGGCTTTACGTAGAAATATAGTCTTAACTATAATAAAACTTTTACACCTATTATTAAGTATAATTCTCTTTATATTATACTCTAATAGACCGTGTAATATAGTAAGTATATTTACTAGATTAATTTTAATACTATCTATCTAAATAGTAGTCTATCTAAAAATATCTATATAAGGCACCCGCTAGAATTTAAAAAACTAGGTAAGATTCTTAAGCTCTAAAAGGTAATTTATAGATTAAAATAATCTAGTTAGAAATGGTTTTATACCTTATATAATCTTCTTTAATCTCTTAAATTCTAATAGTTATAGTTTAATCTATATATCTTTATTAGATATATTATTATTACTATCTATATTAATAACCTACTACTTATAGAGGAGAAACCTTATATTTAATACTTTAAGTAATAGATTATAGAATATATAAAATATAAAGATCTTAGAGAAGCGCGCTTAATATTAGGTATTAAGATTAATTAATCTTAAGAAGACTAAATTAAGCTTTCTTAAAAGGCTTACTCTTAATATATTCTAAAAAGGTTTAGTATAATAGATTATAATAGTAGAAAGACTCTAGTTAATATAAATACCTTTCTAATAAGATTAGAAGAAATCATTAATTAAGAACGCTAGCTTATATATATATAACTAATTAGGTTACTTAATTATCTTATTACTAGTACACGTCTAGATCTATTAGGCACGTGCCTACTAGTTAATTATACATGTATGTAGCAGTCGTATATAAGTAGTGTGCTCTACCCTTGAAGTAGTAGCTTTAAGATTCGGTCCTTTTAGTATAGTTGGTTAGTACGTAGAGCCCGCCTCCTTATAAGATCTTACCTTTATAGTCGGAATATATACTATTTTTAATATAAATCCGTTGGAGTAATATACTTAAATAGCCTTTAGTATATTATAATATATTAAGTATACTATTAACTAATACCTTATATTAAAGAAATCTAAAGGCGTAATAGAAATTAATATATTCTTAGATACTTCTTAGAGTTTAGACTCTAATACTACGAAGTCTATCTCTATATATATACTTTAATTAAATAGAAGCTTAGTAGCCTAGAATAGTAAAAGGTAATTATATATTACTAAGTCGACCTATAAAGTAGAGTATATAGCCTATTTAAAGGCTATAAGTTACTTATAGTAGGCTCTACTAGATATAAAAGAGATTTTCGATTAAGATATTCTAGTTTCTTATCTTCTTATAGATAATTAAGCTACTATAGCTCTTATCCGAAACTAGTAAATTATAGTATAGTCTAAATATATTATAATATACTATTACGCGGTTTAAGAATTATTTACTAATAGAGTTATATCTATATAGTATATTATAAGTTACGATAATATTACTAATATAGAAATAAAAGGACTACCCTTACTACTACTAAATTAAATAAAGATAATAATTAGTTTATAGTAGAGTTATCTTACTTATAGCCGTTTCTCTCTTAGTTATTTCTCTTATATCTCTCTTTCCTTTATTCTTTTAATACTATCTCTTACTATTACTTACTTTAAGCTTTTCTTTATTCTAATATTACTAAGTATATATATATACTTAGTATAGGGGAGTGTTATCGGAAGGCACTTTAAGTAAGAGACACTACTTCCTAAACGGGACTAGTGTCTAAACGGTTAAATAGCTTCGACTCTGTCTCCCAGAACTTAGTTCTCTACACACTTACAGAATACACTCAATGACCTCAATTACGTCTCCGTTTCTCTTATAATACTAATCAAGTACATGTCCTCATCACTTCGCCGTGTTATAGCGCTTTCGTAGCAAACTTACCATGAAATTATAGGCTCATGGGAAACCGAATATGGTTCCGCCTTGCCATTGAATCTGCTTTGAAACCGTAAGTATGATGTTCTTCCACCATACGTAGCGATCCACTATGAAAGTTAGTCATTGAGAACTCAACAATTAGGACGACAGACCTTGAGGGTCATGTCTGTTCGCGTAGTCCAATCGTTGAACCAGGCGACGCTCCATTCAATCACTCTATCAAAATGGCACATATGCCTGGTCCTGGTATTCACGGTACTGCCCACATCGTCGGCTCGTCTATCGCAGGTCAAGCATTGGAGATATAGGCTGATCTAATGATAAAGCAATGTTTTTGTTCTAGGCGGTTTCAAGTGTTCTGGTAGATAAGTAGTGGACTTAAGGATGGGGTAATTAAGGGTGACGAGGAGGGAAGAGGAGGCGGATGATAAGGGTCATGGCATCTGTGGAGTGTTTGACTTAACGTCCTTGTTCGAGAGAAAAAACCACGACCGTATCCACCAAGGGGTGATCGGAAGGGTTATGGCGAAGAGCGTTCGAGCACAGGACACAGGCTTTCGCCGGTACTAGGGGAACAAATCAAGAGAAACACCGACTTTCATTTGAATGACGAATTTTACAACCTGGACGAGATGTTCTGCGCCAGAACCTCTTTCGCCCCTTTTAATTGCGCTTCGAGGTCTTCCTCCCACAGCCATTTCATACGTACAGCCATGTTCTCCCTATACTTGTCAAGATCATCCATTACACCCGGCTTCTCAAAATCGTAGAGCTGCCCACAGTCCCTACTTGTCGTGACCAGATCCTGTGTGCGCTTTCTCCGCACGGCGTCGAAAGTCTTGAAAGCTGCTTCGATCTCACTTTTGTCGTTGATGGCAGCCAGGATCTCGCTCATCATCCACGAGTCTTCAATGCATATTCCAGCACCGGCGCCCTGGTGTGGTGTCGATGCATGAGCTGCATCACCGCTAAGACAGATTCGTCCTTTGCAGTACGTTTCCGCAGGAGGATGATTGAAAAGTGCCCATACGTCGCTCTTCTTTGTCAGGTTGATGATGTCGATGGCATGCTGGCTCCAGCCCTCGAAGTCTTTTAACATGTCTTCCTTGGTCATGGACACAACCCACTGGTCAGAGTCCCACGTGTCGCGACTGCTGAATGCGACCACTATGATAATGTCAGCTCGAACATCCTATTCCAAGTCCGGTTAAGTCGTTACCGTTCATCGTTTTTCCTTTCTCAATGGCAAACGTGAGTATGTGACCGCCATAGCCGCCGTAATTCTGCGAATTCATTGCCAGCTCCTCCCCGAGAAGTTCCACTGCCTCGTTCATGGGAATAAGTCCTCTATATGCGTACTTGCCCGAAAATACAGCTTTTGTCGCTGGGTTGTCTTTCCCAAGAACGACTCCGCGCATAGCGCTCTTGATGCCGTCGCACCCTATGACAGCGTTGTGCTGCGCCGTCGTGCCATCCTGGAAATGAAGAAGCACGTCTCCATTGTCCAGTTTCTCCACATCGACCAATCTCTTCCCAAAGTTTGATATTTCCTGCGGCACAAGCTTCACCATCTCGTCCAAGAAATGAGCGCGATGTACGCTCGCCTGGCCACCTTCACAGGGAAGTGCAAACCACTTGTCTCCGCCCTTCAAGCCTCCATCTTTCGACCCAGGCTTGGGCTTCCATTTTGCATCGCCTAGTCGGAAGTCGAACCAAATATCCTTCTTGCTGTCCCACTGATTGTGTGTTGCGACTTTCTTGAAAGCCTTCTCGACGTCTGGGGAGATCAGGCGCATGGCACGCTGCGCATTGGGCCCGAAGGAGACGCCTGCACCGATTTCGCCGAACTTAGGAGCTGCTTCATAGAGTGTTGTTTTGATGCCCTTGTTCAGTAGAGCAGTTGCTAGGGTAAGTCCGGATATGCCGCCTCCTACGACGGCGATATCGAACGACTTCTCAAATGGTGACATTGTGGACGTAAGCTGGCTGATTCAAGGACAGGAGGGTAAGAGCTACCTGACAACAGGAATTGTCTGGAGCATGAGTTCGATTTGTACGTATGCATTTTGATGAAGCTCTGAAGCGGGGAGCTCTTCGGGATATGGTCAAGGCATACTGAGCTCTGTCGGAAGAGGGCCACAGCCGATGCATGAAGCCATACGGAAGGTGACTTTACGACTCCATTGATCGTGGACTAGGGCTGACCATGCTGCTCGGCGAAAGCTCTGAGATAGTTCGCATCATACCGCGTGACGGTCCACTCAGAAGGGGGACATTGTCAGTGATGAATGTTGAAGCCTGTAGAGCAGCTTGGACGTGGAGCCTTATGGGTGCCGAAGAGGGGTTGTTCATTCAAGCTTACCTAAAAGGTTATAGCGTAGCGAATCTCAGTCCCAGCCTTGGGCGGACTTTCCTCCAGCAACAAACGACACCATCCAACATATCCCACACTGATCTCAGACGTTATTTTTTATATTCGTCCTTCGTTGATGCTGCAGTGAGGCCTGTATGAGCGGCTACCATATAATGCAAGTGCTGTGAGTTCGTATACTATCAAAAGTCGACGACGAGATGGCGCAGATATACGATCATTCAAACATCAGGATCGCCACACGGGCCAAAGAAGAGCATGGATCTTTCGACACTGTAACGACTGTGCTTGTGACTGGCTATGGTGTAAGATAGTTTTCCATTCATATTTTCGTGTAGCAGATCAGTGCACTCTACTGTCTGAAAGAGTTTTGTTGCACGTGTCACTTATTCAGCT
Source organism: Pseudovirgaria hyperparasitica (assembly GCF_010093815.1). Lineage (NCBI taxonomy): Eukaryota > Fungi > Ascomycota > Dothideomycetes > Acrospermales > Acrospermaceae > Pseudovirgaria > Pseudovirgaria hyperparasitica. Next base: position 540,871 of record NW_022985551.1, read on the forward strand.
GTTTGTATAGCCATTCCTCCAAGAACATGAGGACAATTCGTCATGGCGTATAGCATCAACTCTACCCTCTATTCTTCCAGCTACGAGAGATCACCCTATCCCCATCCGGATTGTCGTCTACCCCTGGCCGATCCGCGTGTCCTATCAAGCAGTCCTGGACCTTGTCCCTTCGCTTGTAGAGAAGGTCAACCCAGATATCATCTTGCACATCGGCCTAGCCTCTGGTAGGACCACAAGTGTGAAGTTCAGTACAGATCGACTAACACGCTAGGTCGCAACTTCTACGCCATCGAACACGGCGCCCACAAGTCCATCTACGGTACGCATATCGACGTTGATGGCCAAGGCTTCCCCCAAGAACGCAGTGACGAAGCATTTGGTGACCTGCCCAGTATCCTCGAAACGGGATTCGACGTCCATGATCTGTATCGGCGCTGGAAAGCAGAAATACCCGACGCTAACGCAGACATCAGAACCTCACCAGACGCTGGGAACTTTCTCTGTGGCTTCATCTATTACACGTCGATGTCGTTGTTCGCTAAGATGAAACGTGCGGAGCGGCCAGTAATGTTTTTCCATGTTCCATATCTATCGACGGAGGAACAGGTAGACGAGGGGAGGGAGGTGACGAAAGGGTTGATCAGAGCGTTGGATGAAAGTCGGGCAAGGCGGGGGACGCATCATGGGAATGTGGGTGCTGGTTCTCGTAACACCTAAGGGCTCTCCTAACTAGCTTTCCAGTCGTATGAATGACATCCATTACTCAGTGTATCGCTGCAGACTCAAGTTTAGACACCGAGAGACTGGTGATTTAGCGAGCTGATTAAGCCAGACGATGTTGCCATAGGGCCTCACTGTGGCTGATCCATGGTAATTGTTCGCTTCCGATCATTGACGTCATAGCTTGGTGATAGCCTGGGAGATCTGCTAATAAGGGATGAAATTTGCGCATACACAGTTTGAAAGATACGCATAGTGCATCAGACCTCACGCAGAGATGCTACATCGTTAACATCAGACTTCCTTCCAAGTGAATTCCAACTAGAGCACCTACATCAAAGCTCCAGTTTCCACAGTGCACTACCTATACTGTTCCTCATATTAACGACGCTCCATTAATACTTCCACCCCAATGCCGACAGGGATCACCGAACGCCATTCACATAAAACTTTACCGATGTCAGGGATGATCATCCTTGCTACAACCACCGCCAATACTGGTCAGAGGACATGATAATCTATATATTACCTGCAGACTGTAGACTGTGTTGAAAGAGTAGATAAGTGTAACAGAGCTTAGACACCTCCGAGTCTGATGCACAGGCGAGATATGATAACAATCGAGCTTAATAGACCTAGCTACTTTAGAAATTACTTTCTTTCACATCGACCAGCAAATAATTTGCTTAGAGCTATCACTAGTTCTCCGTTAGGATCTAGCGAAACAACTTGGTTAGTAGTTGAGGCTAATGCACTCGCTCTAACGTTGACTGCTGTCTCTATACGCGGCTGGCAGGGCTGACTTTATCGACTTTAATCATCTGTGACTTTGCGTGTGAACTCGACTACCACCTCCAGAGCACTATTAAACTTTGTAGTCCAGCACCCGCTAATAATGTGGCCACACGCAAACTCGCTTACATCTGGAAACTCCTCTCTCATGAAACGGGCAGTAATTTCATCGTCTTGCAGGCCATGGAACGGCTCCCGACCAGTCATGATGTAATACATAACAGACCCTAACGCGAAGAGGTCCGTTTTTATGTTTGGTGTGGAAAGGGGATCTCTGGGAAGGAAGAAGGAAGTACTCTCCATTGCCTTTCCATCCAGTTCTCCATACAGGGAGCCAGCGAAGTCGCAGAGGCGAATATCAAGGTTTTCGTCCAGTAGGAAGTTATTTGGGTGGATGTCGCAGTGGATGACATTTCTGGAGTGGATAAATGCAATGCTCTCGGCCGCTTGTTGTGCCCATTTCTCTCGTTGCTGGATAGGAATGGATTTGAAGTCGGCCTTGGAAAAATAACTGCGAATATCTCCGTTGGCCTCAAAATGAAACCTAAGACCGTATTCGTGTTGGCCAAGGTACTTGACCAGCCTTTGGTGGTCTCCCAATGCTGTAAGGATAACGTGTTCGATTTCTAGACTTCTAAGGGCCCAGCGGTCATCTCTGTCACGGACATATTTAAGGATTGATTTATCTGGTAGAAGAGCAAGTAGTGCGGTGTTACCACCGGACAGCACTTCCGATACCCCAGGAGGATACCATGGCTTGAGATATTTCACACTTGACTCCGGGCGACACGGATCGACATGGAACTGGCCATCCATCGGTACAGCCGATCCATCAGAGAAGGTGGCAAGAGGCTTTGACATGACATACAGGCGATGAGAAGGGGCTTGTGCTGGCGGCGATCAACGTTGGTCGAAGTAGAAGAGCCTGTCCACACTGTACGATCCGTCGTTTTCCTAGAACCTGACGAGCTAGGACTGGTACACGCGTGTTCTCACCCCAATCTTCCTATAATAAGCCTTTTCCACTTTTATACTTATCTATAAGTATATAAGAGTTTTAAAAGTAGATATAATAGATAATTAGATAAATCTCTATCTAGCTATAAGCTTATTTTATCTTTATAAGGCCTCTTTAAAGAGATAGAGAAGAGTCTTTAAATATTCTTAGAAGTTCTTAGAAGAGGGCCCGTGCGAAAACCGCGTCAGGTTCTAGGAAAACTACCCTCTTCCTCTTCTCTAAGAAATTAAACCCTCTTATTATAGACTATATTAAAGAGTTTAGAGCTTAAAAATTATATAGGAATAATCGCATTACTCTACTCTATAAGTCTATATAGATATTATAATATATAGACCTCTATATAGAGGTAGAGAGGTAAAATAACCATCGAAGATTTGGGGTGAGAACACACGCGTGAGATGGAAAATGCCAAGCTCGTCAGGTTCTAGGAAAACGACGGATGGCGTTGGTACTAGCGCCCAGAATCCCTGTCACATACTGCCGTTATTGTGTTTCCTAGCAGCGAAGAACACATGCTGTTACCAGCCAAGATATCCATTGTAGCCTAAGCTAAGCACTTCATCATCATCCATCTACTCCCCGGCAACTAAGATATTATGTTTCATCTATCTCCCTAGCGCTGTCCTTAAACCAACGACACCTTCCCACCCTGGCCGACACTGCAGTCAACGGGTCATAGATACGAAATGCCATGCTAAGCCCTGAAAATCATGCAGTATTCTTTTTCCATCTCGCAAACTCTCCCCCGCCTCGTGTGCGACGTGTCACGTCACCGCCTCTGATATCAGTCTTTGTTTATGCTTTCCTTTTGGCGCATCTGGTCCAGTGTGTTCAGCATTGTATCGCATTCACAACTTACTGCACAAGACCCCCCAGACGAGCCACTGCTACACCCGCGCGCGTCTTTCCATTCTTCGCGCTCTGATACATCTTCCGACTCGGAAGCATTAGCTATGGACAATCTCTCCGAGAGACACAAGGTTCCCGGTACGCCACCAGATGTCGCTAAACACTCCGATTCCACCGATGCAGACGGCCTTGAATCGCGCCTTTCAAGCAGCGAGGTGGATGACTATGACGGCGAGACCACGTTGTACAACAAGAAATGCGTGCTTGTGAACCGGCAGATCGACGCGATGGGCATGGGTAGGTACCAGTGGTACGTATGGACTTTGTGTGGAATGGGCTATGTTTTGGATCTGTTATGGGCGCTGGCGTTCGGATTGGTGTTGAGTCCTCTGCAACAAGAACTAGGGTTTGGAAGTGAGTCTTGTTGCTGTCGTGTTTCCTGTAAGGCTATGTGCGCTGACAGGGACTGATAGATGACAAAAGTGGGAATATCTCAGTTGCATTCTCGGCTGGGCTTACAGCCGGTATGTCAAATCGCGTAATCAGAGTGGAAAGCTTATATTGACTACCGACTAGGTGCATTTGTCTGGGGAGTGCTTGTTGACATTCTTGGTAACTCACGCCTGCTGGCCCATGTATCTCCTATTGATACTGACATAGCCCAGGCCGCCAATGGTCCTTTAATCTCACCGTTCTCTTCACTGGCGCGTTTGGAATTACTCTTGGTAGTCTCGACTCCTACACCTCCTTTCTCGTCATCACCGCGTTTGTCGGCTTTGGCGTTGGCGGCAACATCCCTATCGACACCACCATCGTGCTTGAGTTCATCCCCCAGAATAAGCGCTTCCTGCTCGCTCTCCTCTCCGTCTTCCAGCCCGTGGGCTACGTACTCGCTGCTGCCATCGCATACGGCTTTATACCCTCGCACTCATGCAGCCCAAACTTCACTGCCGGCGACGACGCCCTCCCGTCATGCCGTAACGTCGTCGACGGTACGCCATGCTGCACCAAAGCGTCTAACATGGGCTGGCGCTACGTGATGTACACTACTGGCGCAATCAGCCTCGCCGTCTTCGCGCTGCGCTTCGTCATCTTCAACTTCCGCGAAAGCCCCAAGTTTCTCATCTACCGCGGCCATGACGAAAAGGCCATTCGCGTCCTCGAACAAGTCGCCGATTTCAACGGCTCTTCGTGCACGCTCTCCATGGCTGACTTCGACACCCTCTCCCGCACCCATTCCCCGCCGACCCCTTCCTCCATCTCAACCATCCCAATTCTCAGCCACAGCACCAATACAACAACATCCCCTTCCACCATTTCCCGCCTCCGCCTAAACCTCCTTTCCGAAGCCCACCGCCTCGCCCTCCTCTTCAGCACACCTACCATGACCCGCCTCACGCTCCTCGTCTGGCTCACCTACATCTGCGACTTCAGCGCCTTCACTATCACCGGCACCTACCTTCCCCGTATCCTCGCCCTCAAAAACGCCCACCTCGACAAATCCCTCACCTACACCTACCGCAGTTACATCTACATCTACCTGCCCGCCATCCTCGGCGTCGCCGTCGCCGCATCCCTCTACCGCGCCCCACGCGTCGGCCGCAAATTCACCCTCGCCGCCTCCGCAGCCCTGATGGCCGTTTCCATCTTCGTCTTCGCCGCCGTAAACACCCCGGGCGCGAATATCGCGGCTAGTATCGCAAAGTACTTCTTTCAGCTCATGTTCAATGCTGTCTTGTACGGGTGGACTCCCGAGACGTTTCCAGCACCCGTGAGAGGCACGGCGTGTGGGTTGGCGAGCTTTTGGGGCAGGTTGAGCGGGATTGTGAGTCCGCTTGTGGCGCAGCATTTGTATGCGCGTGTGGGTACCGGTGGGGGTGAGGGTGATGCGAATGCGGTGTTGTATCTTGCTGGTGGGGTTATGCTGGGCTGTGTGGTTACGACGCTGCTGCTGCCTGGGAGTGTGGTTGGGAAGGATAGTTTGTAGGCAGGTAGGAAGCCAGTCAGCTTGGATGAATATGAAATGGCATGAAATGAAATGGAAACCTCGATATGGTGCGCTTGGTATCGTGGATATAACGTTACTGCTTTATGTGAACTGTTGCGCTGCCTATGTGCAACGCTGTTTTGCTACGTGGCTGTGCCTGTGGAGTCGTGATATGCTGTGCTGGATACTAGAAATGAGACCTCCTAGAGCCCGTGTGAAAGCTAATTTGCTGTGCTTGATACTAGATATAATAGCTCCGGTAGTTTGTACTGAGGCTAATTCGTTGTCCTGGATAGTAGATACAATACCTCATATAGCCCACTGAACAGTCGTTCACTGTGTTGGATACTGAAAATGAGACTTTCGATAGCCCGTGTAAAGGCTTAATTGCTATGCCGGATACGTGGTATTATACGTCCCATAATCCGTGTGAGGGCATGTTTGCTTTTCTGGATAGTACATATGACGCCATTTACTGCCCCTGTGCATGGCTGTTTGCTGTACTGGCTATGCAAATATTGAGCTCCTGTAATGTAGCCAAATCGTCCTAAGTGGTGTTGGATACTAGGAAAGACACAGAGCATAGCTGTTGTAAGATGTGCGTCTTCTACATGCTAGTGCGTTTGCTATACTTACGGCCATCTAAAATTACTGAATGCTTGGATGTGCACGATAAAAATCACGACTATCACATGGAAGAACAGTGGTCATTATGTTTAGGTATCATGAAATTGCATTGCTTATTCTTCTGAAACCCTCTCCCAACTTGCTACCCAATGCGGCCCTGGGGGCGAGGTGCCGGGTGCGCGTCTTCAAACGGCGATGGCAAAGGCCAACGCACCGGCTCCCAGCACCATGGCACCGTTGGCCATGGTGCTGGCCACAGCTCCGTCGGTAGAGGGGACAGGGTGGTGGGCCGTCGTGGTGGTGGTGGACGGAGGGGCTGCGGAGGTCTCGGGGGCAGAGGACTCAGTCCTGGTGGACGAGTCTGAGAGGGTAGCAATTGAGAGGGCGCCAGAAACACCCGACGACGCGACAGACACCGTAGGAAGCAAGACAGCAGTGATGGACGGCCTGGGCGTTGGCTTGGGAGGGTTCCAGACGGTCTCGGAGCGCGGAGGGGGCGGGGTGCTGGCATTGGTGCACATCTGAATGAAGGCGATGGTGGTGGTGGACACGATGTTGACGATGACAGTTGAGACGGCATGCGGGGCACCATAGTGCTGGCACTCTATGCGTTGTATCAGCAAGAGTGCTGAGGTGAGGTCAGGATACAGAAGATCTTCCACTAAAAAGATCTTCCACTTACTCGAAGGCGCTTCAGCATCAGCAACAGCAACAGCGGCAGAACCCGCCAAAACAAACAGAGCGGCGGCAAGCAGAGTGAAGAGTTTCATGTTGAGCATTGCGAGTGGTGTTGAATGAATATTGTGTCTTGTAATCTGACGTAGTGGTTAGCAAGGTTCAGCTCAGCAAATCAAACGTGAGAAGGGCGACAAACCGTTTGTGTGAAGATATTTGTGTGGTAAAGAAAGTAGAACAGAGAGAGACAGCAGTGAAGGTTTTATAAGGGACGAACAGGACAGCGACAGTGCTGGCAGTCTGATCAGGTGACAGGAATGTGACACATAGGCTACTCGGCGAGCAAGTGAATTGAGCGGGAGGCATGCAAGGATCGACTTACAGGACTCACCGAGTGAATTGGCGGAGTATTGGGTAGCGGTGTAGCTCGAGAGAGAATAAGGATGAAATGAAAGCACTTTGATACTGGAACTTGACGGACAGACAACAAACAGCGATGCATACGACGTATTGCTCAGGGGGCGCCTTGAGGCTATATTGTGAGAACCTATGAAGGAGAAGAAAACATAAAGCATTTCGCATGTCACTCCAGCACGTGCATATCATCATATATCTTTGCGTGACTGACTCTCTATACCATTCCAATCATGTCGACTTCCCTGACAGTTGCTGCTCCTTTTTCGGGCTGCTTTGCGGTGTTTATTTCTTACAGCCTGAGGCAGAAAGTGAGTGCTGGCGGTGACATCATAATCGTATGTTGCTGCCTGCAGGTATCAAGGCAGGTGTCAGGCAGGTGTTTACAGATCACCTCAACGGCTCCCTAATCCAGCTACCAGAAAAGGAGGACGAAGGAGGACGAAGGAGGAAAGAACGAAGAAAGCAGTCGCCGAAGAGGTCACTTCAGTCAGCAGACTCGGAGGTCAAAACACCCGGCCCGTTCACGCACATCTGTATTTCTTCTCTTCCTCTCTTCCTCACACTCTCTCCCAACTTCATCCACAATCGTTCAGGTGTGTCCACACTCGATCAATTGCTTCATTCTTTGTCCTCTGTGACGCTTCAATTCTTCAGCCCTAGACAGCAGCCTCAGTTCGTCTTGGTCCCGTAAAGTCGATTGAGAAAGATGTTGTTCTTCAAGACCGGTGCCATCGTCGTCGGTGTTGTGGCTCTTGCTGCAGCTCAGCGTAAGTCAATCCTGTGATTTCCATTGCTCTTTAGTGTTATTGAACACCTTGGACTGTGATGGGAAGTCCATTCAGATGACCACTTGCTGATCCTCAGAACCAGATATCGGCGCTCGCAAAGTCCATGTCGATCTCATTCCGGCAAACGCCACGTCAATCGTCTATGAGACGCAGTTGAGCACCATCTTCAGCTGTGCTCCGCATGTTCCCAACTGTCCTCACGATTCAACTATTGTGGTGACTTCAATCATTCCGATTGCAACTACCATTTGCCCTGTCACCTTGACTTCGACCTGGGTTGAGTCTTCTTTGGCTTCTCCTCCTGCACCAAGCAGCTACGGCCCTCCACCACCTGCTCCCAGCAGTTATGGTCCTCCTCCTCCACCTGCTCCCAGCAGTTATGGTCTCCCTCCACCACCTGCTCCGAGCAGTTATGGACCCCCTCCACCACCTCCAAGCAGCTATGGCCCGCCACCACCAATCAGCTACGCGCCCCCAAGCTCTTCTGCTTCTTCTGCTTTGTTGCCCACCGAATACTCGACCTCTTCCATTGTGGTCACTCGCCCGGGACCTCCATCAAGCTACGGTACTCCAGTTCCTTCGGACATCGTGACTCTTACTTTGAGCACTGCCAGCCCACCCCTGTCTTCTCCGATCAGCGAAGAGCCTGGATACCCTTCTCCTCCACCATATGTCCCTCCTTACATCCTGACTAGCGAGAGCCATTCTGACAGGCCTGTGTCCATGAGCACCACCGAGGTTAGCATCGTCACTTTGCCCACCTTCGCTCCGAGCATCTCTCCGAATACTACCTTATCGGTGCCAACTCAGGCGAACGGTACTTCCACCGCGACTCCAACTCCCCCACCAGTCTTCGAAGGCGCTGCTTCTCTCGACAAGGTGGTCAATCTCGGACTGTTCGCGGCCACACTCTTCATTGCTTTCGTCATCTGATCTGGCTGAAGAAGTACCATCCGCCAAGGCGGTCATCTCGAACGTAATTATGCTCTTCATGTTTACGATGTGGTATCTTCTCACTTTTTCTGTTGTCTTTGGGGAGCATCTGATACGTAGCTCTACTTGCTTTGTAACATTAGCTCTGCAGCTAGATATGTGCGCGTCTATAAAGACACTAATGAATCCCAATTGAGTTTGCAACACTCTGCCTTTGCGTGTCAATCATGCATACCAAGGGAGATGCTCGAGCGATAGGACTAACTCGCTCTGGCGGGGGTGATTCTATATTATGATTGTGCGCAACCAGATTGGAACGCACGCGCGTGCATGTATCCAGATCAGATCGCGCCGGGGAATAGATTCTGTGAAGCTGTGGTAGACTGGTCGTAAGTAGTTAGTGAGACGGTCAGATGGTCGGCCAAGTCGTGCTAGAGCTGTAGTTTCAACGACCGGCATCTTGGATTGCCATATATCTCAGAAGTAGCCAATCGAAACATTGCACTCAAGCCAGCTCCAACTCTTAGATGCCCTAGGTAAGTCACATATCGAGCTACATGGCGCCATTCTTCACGGCACGTCGGACTGGAGTATCTCTCCTCTTACCTCATAGTTAGCTACCCAAGGTGCACGGGAACTACTAAACACGAGGTAACGTCTGCTGCTTTGGTTGCTTATCAGGTGGTGTACATACAAAGATGCATGTTTAGCTAAGTCAGCGTCGTGGTCTTGAGATAAGGTTGCATGGAATGAGCCTCATCAAGTTTCACAATCGGCATTAGCTCTCACCGTCATCATAATCGCCTTCATCATTACCGTCGTCATCGTGCCCATAATCGTCCTCGTCTGAAATTCCTGGGTATCGCAATCGCGGGAACTCGTCCGTAATATCCACCTCCTCCTCCCACCAGCACGTCGTGCCATCATCATGGAACGCAAACCCGCTATCCTGATCTACCACAAACGCAGACGATGCGTCCCCATCGCTACTCCCTGCAAACCGCCAACTGTCTGGATGTACGGCAGTCCTGCCCGTGCGGCAGTTGACGACGAGAAGAAGGGGGGACTCGATCGAGCGTGGGAACGAGATGTATATTTTCTGTAGTCGTGGCATGTTTCGAGAGGCGCGCAAGCCTGCATGTAAGAGTGCTTTCACGAGCCGCCCCATATGTCGCTCTATATAGTCGCCATCGTCGTCGTCACCCTCGTTGTAATGTTCGTCGTCAAGACGGGATGATGAGAGTACGGAGTCAGAAGCGTGCGCATGGCTTTCGACTTGCTTCGGCTCTCCTTCTGGGTTCTCCGCGTCTAACGATACACGTTGCGCACTGGCAGCAGTCGATCCCGGTAGCGCGCCCGATGAGGGAGCCCGGCAGCGCTTCGTGAGGAACTGATCCGGCGTCCACTTCTGCGTGAAAAACGGCTGATTCAGCTTGACGATTAGCGTTTCTAAGCGCGAACTTTTGCTATACGGCGAATTCAGACACGCAAACAGCCGCTGACACAAACACCGCATGCGCACGCGTGCGCTGTGTAGTGTTGGAAGCACCGGGCTCAGCGCCGCGCACACGCACTCGATCGTCTCGCCCGCATCCCCACGCCGCAATGCGTAGCTGCCGCACACATCGAGCGTGAGGTGCGCAAGCAGCGGCAAGCCACGCTCGCTCTTGAAAACCTGCAGTGCCGCAATACCACGACACAAACTCACCAATGTGGCTTGGTGCACGTAGTCCCAACGCGGGCCAAACTCGCGCTCGTCCTGCTGGCTCAGCTCGACGGCGAGTGAGTCTAGCGCCGTCAGACCAGCAAGCCTGTCGGAGCTGGCAAAGGCCTGAATAGCCGCGTTTGCAAAGTCGATCCACGTCTCTAGCGCCTCGGTGTCGGCGGGCTGGACGAAAGCACCCTCAGCGTCGTCGGGGCGGTACTGCTGGCGCAGATACTCGCCCCACGGGCCCTCGAGGCGGATAGTGAGGTGGGACACCTTTTTCGCGATGAAGGCATGCAGAGACGTGCCTGGCGCCGGGAAGCAGGCGATGTCGGTGGCGGTCAGGGGCCAGGAGCCGATTGCGAGCGAGGCGTAGTAAGTGGGCAAAGCGAGCTCGAACCATCGTTTGTTGATGAGGAGAAGGTCGATCTTGTGGGCGTGGATGTAGGGAGTCTTTTCGAGAATCGATAGAATTGAGAGAAGGAGTTCGGTCGGGAGACTCATGAGATTGGCTGGCATGGCGAGGAATTACTGCTGAAAATGAATGGTTTGCTTCCGAACGGGGAGCGATGTGAGAGAGGCATCTGATGATAGCCAGAGCCGTATAAAGGAATCTAATGACTATTGTCTATTCACGCATGACGGGAGGAAAAGAGCATCGCACGACATTAATGCGGCGTCACACCTACATATACGTTGATGTCTGACGTCCAATATGCACCATTCCTAGACCGACCTAGTGTGGAGGTTACATTTGTGGCCTGAGGCATTCGCACAGAACACTGAGCAAATCGAGCCTTGGTCAAGAGGAAAGAATTCTTTACAAAGTACAAAGCTTCATTTTGGCGCGGGCCATTTGCTGTATCGAGACGAGCAGACGTATCATTTCTTTGACAGACCCAGGGTATCGTCATCTAACAGGCCACCATTCAGACCAAGCCATGAGCGTAAGAATCGCCATACTAACCCGCCGCAGTCGTGCATTATAGTAGGTAAATCGAAAACGCCAGCGCTATGCGATGATGCCAGAAAAGGATTATGCCACTACATAGCGGAACGTCTTCAGCTGAATGCCGGGCGCAGGTCCTTGAGCTGAAATTCTAGCCCTTGTAATTCTATCACGTGCCCGGGTTTGCTGGCGTCCGTATAGATATTAGATACATCATGAGGATGAAACAGCCCTGTCTGCGAACAGTTTAGTATTGCTTTGAGTCCGGGAGGATCTGTCAATCGAAAGACACCCCAACTAGAAAGTCATCAGCTGCAAGTCGAGACTGTAAGATGGTTCAGCTTACGATGGATCTTTGCTTGGTGCGCATACAATAGCAACACTTTCTGCTAGCATGACTTGATAGCCACTATGAGTATGCAAGTCCCGACTACTCATGAAGCAGGTTTGCGAAGGGTGCGTGTGTATCCAGCCAAGCACCATCAGACCTTCCTCGTCGCAATAATCGAACAAGGCTTCTTCATTCAGCGTCTCGCACGTATCAGAGGTACTTTTCTGTTCTGGTATCACGAGCTTGGATATGAATAGGGCGTTTGAGATGAGTGTCCCGCAAAGAACGCCACAAGTTTCGAGATTTGCCTGTGTGTTACGTGATGCAACAGACAGAAATCTTTCACGCAGACCTTCAGGGAGGAACAGCGGCCGCAAAGGAGACCCGTTCTCGAGATATGCGGTGGGTTTGAAAGTGTAGTCGCACGAATTGACTTCATTCGTCTCGAATGTTGGCGTTTTGGCTCTGGAAGGTAAATTCGGACTCTCGATGATCTTCTGAGGAACCGGCGGCGGGCGTGATGATGAGTCGAAGAATAACTGTTGTATGGGCCTCGGGGGTAATTGTGGCGGTCTCTGCTCGACTCTTTGCGTTGTGGCAGGCGACTGTCGAATCTTGTTTGGAGGCACAGGAGCTTGTGAGAACTGACTGCTAGCGCTTCGATGCGGCACTGATGGATAATGGTAGCTGGTGTCACGTTGATATTGTGGACTCCCAGTGCGTGGAGTGATACCTCGTGACAAATTTCTCCCAGTCTCTTGTATCCGCGAAGAGAGATCGTCTTTTTCGGGTGGTCTTGGGCCACCGGCAAGCTCTTCCTCCCAATCACCCCATATTCCGCCCACACGACGTTCCTGCTCCTCTTCCTCAGATACTCCCGCTTGGCGAACACCGCGACGAGCACCGTCTCTTCTTCGTATTTCACGCTGTGCAAGTCTAGCGGCGAGTTGATGATTTTTTGTAGCTTCTATAGCCCGTGTCGAGCCATACATGGACGCATCTGTGAATTTAGCCGCATGCTCGCCATAGTGTAGATCATGCTTCTCCACTCCACTATCATGTGGAGCTTGAGTCTGCGCACTTCGTGCCTTCTGATATTCGACGTAGCGCAAGTGCCTCTTCTCGATACGGGGCTTGAGTTGATCTAACCGAGAGAAATTCTGCTCGACGACTTTGCGTGCCTGAACGAGTAATCTCGCCGTTTTCGGATCTTTGACCTGAGGATGTTTATCCAGCTTCTCCAGCACTAGGATAGCATGCCGCATGAGAAGGAGATAGGTCTGGGCATCGTTGCCTTCCCCCTCGTAGATCTGAGCCTGCTGGCTTGTCAATGACAGTGCCAAAAACGTTGCGCACAGTATCGCTTGCCTCCTTCTGGATTGTGTCGGCGCTGCGAAGCCAATAGCGGAGGGGAACCTGATCATTGTACTCAAAGTTACCAGCTTGCTTGCCAAGTTCCGGAATGCTCAATGCAGCCCCGGCAGTGGGTTTCGGGGACGCCGAAGACATTGCACACAGTGAGGGAGTAGGGGACGATTTAATGTAGGTAGATGTAGGTCGTCGGAATCATAGAGTGACATTGTTGGAGTTGGAAATGGGACTTGTTGATGCCTGAAGGCGGCATGCGCGTCCTTTGGCTTTGGCTGTAAACACATTGATGGCAACCCGACAGAGGGGCAGCAGCTATGAGAGTTACTACGGAGCAGGGGCGCCGTTGCGGAGGGCCCAAGCTTCACCTCCGACGCCGACACGACTTTTTTCCCTGGAGCTAGCTTCACACCTCAGGTCCTCCACGATCAAGCTCCAATGGAGCAGTATGCTCGTCGGGCGGATGTTTCGATGGCAATTACGGCACTTCTGCGCACCCGGAACTCTCCGTACACCTTCTCAACTCCCAAACCTCTGCCGCTATACAACCCAGCAGCCGGACGCAATCCAGACGAAGAGACGCCCAGGTCGACCACCCAAGAATGCTCCCAGCACAGAGCATGTCAAAGCAAAAAAGACGCGAAGACCACGGGTGATTACCGCATCTAAGAATGATCTAAAACCAGAGCTCACAGGCCTTGTTGATATTTACCGCTCCCTTTCGACGCCCAGGGTGAATGTCGTGAGCCCGGAGCTATGCGGTATGTGTTACTCGCACAAGAGGGAACAAAACGTCTGACGAGTGTTTTCTGTACTAGATCTCTCCCTAGACCTGGTTAAACATAACCTGGTCGATTATGTAGGATGCGACATCATAGACATACAACCAGGAGCGGGACTCTGGTCGGCCAGAGTCCATGAGCTCCTCAGGCCTCGCACGCATATTCTCATGGAACCAGATATGGATGCCTTCGGACCATACCTACGACCACTTTTGGAGCGTCCCGATTCCGCTTTTAGACATGTGGCACACCCCATAGGTCTTTTGGGCTCGTATGAAAAGGCCATGCAAGAGATATCAAACACGGTGTCAGAAGGATCCCTAGATCAAGCGCCTCATCAGAGACGTCTCTTGGTTACTGGTTCTCTCATGAGTTGGAAGACAGTCTACCCGCTCTTTCCGATGGCTGGCAAGACAAGCACTACCATGGGGCGACAGCTTCTGAAGCAGTTTATCTCTTCCATATCTAACCGCTCTCTATTTCATAATAGCGGGCCAGCACGAATGCTTCTGTGGGTCAATGAGTATGACATGTGGCCTTATCTACCGCGAAGCCTTCAAAACCCGAACAGAGCTGCAATGGGCACTCAGTTGATGACGGACATCACACAGATCGCTGGTACCAATGAGCACCGTGGGGAGGGCAAGTTCGGGCAGCGCAATGCCGCCATTGAATCTATCAGTAGTAAATTGGTTGCTTCACGCATGGCACGTACAGGCATGACCTTCCCACTAGACCGTCAGAACCTGTCATACAAAGCTGGACAGCAAGCTCAGCTTTCCGAAGATGCTCTTGTCCCCCAAGCCACTGACACAAAGCTTCGACACCACAATAGGATTCCCGAGATGAAATTATGGTTAGAAAACATCGAGAAGGAGACAGTCCTACCAGGGTTCTCAAAGAAAGCACAGGCCAGGCTTCTAGAAGCACAGGAGCAACTGGCAAGCGGAGCTATTGAAGTACCCACCGACGCAGAGTTTCGGAAAAAGAATGCCCGCTCCAAATATCCGTTCTGGGACAGGATAGGTAAAGACATTATCCGTTTCAAAAGTAACCTGAAAAAATCCGGGAAACGTGAAGACGGGTTGGCAATGCTTGAGGAAGTGTTGAGACTGGAGCGGGCCACATTCTCAGCTACATCCGAAGAAGAGCGGATCCATTTAAGAAAACAATGGGAAGTAGCAAAAGACAGACTTGACTCCATGCGCGCCAGGCTTCCAACAAAGGACCAACTCGCTTTCTCAACAGACCACGACGAGTACGTTGGGTTGACAGGCGACCGTCCGAATTTGATGTGGGATCGGAGGCCATTCGAGCCACTTCTCATCCTGGAGGACGAAATTTTTCCGGCCCAGGGTGCTGCCTTGGTGGATATTGTACCGAAGGAAATACGTTGCACCGCGGACGAATATAGGCGTTTCGAAGATTTCATGATTCCCTTGCGATCTCTGGAAAATGGGAAAGTCAGGGTGGCCCTGGACACAGCAGGTCATGGTGCAAGTGAGCTGGTCGACCAAGTCGAGCTACTAAGAAATCCATACGAGGGCGGCCGGCTAGATCCTGATGACATGTACGTCAAAAATCTTACGCCAGAAATGATTCTACAATTGAGTCGAGCATGGATGGCGTGGCCATTTCGCGACCCGACCTCGGACCGACCAAGTCACTTCGAGTTGTCTCATGAGGAAGGTTAACTGTCGCGGGAGGATGACCTCCATTGCTCAAGTATTCAGGGCGACAAACAAAATATAGAAATGTTGTACGTAAACGCCAATTGTACATAAGGCATAGGATTACATATATATACATGAATATTATACTGCGCCTGAATTTATGTCCATGGCCATTTATCGCTGTAGTCCATTGAGGCCCATTCAACAAGTTGCGATTTGTGATACAGGATGGAACGGTCCTATTTGACACGAACCTCAGCTTTTCTTTTTTATGATTTTCTGAGTCTTCGCAGCAGGCATCACCCTTTGCGACGCAGGGTCCGCGATCAAGTCAAATAGACTTTCTTCACCTGATGCTCCTGAGCCCTCACCTGCCTGTTCATAGAGTCAGTCACCATAAGAACCCAGAGGTAGAGCACATCAGCATTCTAAACCTACCTCTTTACCACTATCAGTCTGACCATCCCAACCTCGTCCAAACTTGTCTCTGAAAGCCTTCAACCGACCCGCCTCATCTACTTCCAGATTGACTAAAGAAGTATCTGATGGGTTCCATAGCGCAGAGTTTCGGCGGTCTTTCATTGACACATAGACGGCTTTAGGTGATGTTGTACGGTGTACATAGGATGAGCCGTCCGAGAGAGTTACGAGTTGCGTGAAAGTATATGGGCGCTTCGGGCGTTTGATGATTGTCGCATGTCGCACTTGCGTACGCGGTAGCGATGATAGAGAAGTCGATGCACGGAGAGATATCCGGCCAAAAGATGCTGGGGACAGAAGCGTCGACATTGAAGTTGGATGCGTGATGAGTGCAAGTCGTTGCGGGCGCAATAATTCTTTGATGTTGAACGGCTCGGAGGTCCGCAAATTCTTGGCGAATGGGTACTACTAAGTTATCCATCCGATGGATTCATCCATTGTCATCTACTAATCAGCGACTCCGTCTGCCAACCTTTGGAACAGTCACAGCCCTGTATTTTCAGCGTGACGTGTAAATGGTCATGGACTGATGTTGTATGCTACAGTGTAACATCAATAATGACAATCTGCCAATGTAGAGGGCCTGCGGCGCGTCAGTTCTTCAACTGCCTCTATCGATGGAGTGCGCGTTCAGGTAATGTGGGTATACGCTGCCAGAATTACAACTTACTCTTCCACAGAGTGCCCTCCCTACAGCTGTGCTCTTGGCTCAACTCTACAACGTACGCAAGGTCTTTCGAGAACGAAATGCCGAGTCTCAATGTACCTAATACGTACTCATTCTACAATCAGAGAGATACCCCCAGTAGCGCAGAAAGAGCTAGATAGGATGAAAGGCAGTTACGAATGGGGCGACGAACGCTTCTTGGCTGACCCTATGGTATTGCAAAGGCCACGCGAGGAGGAGATAGATGCGCTGCGGGAATCGATCGACCCGCAAATGCGAAAAGATCTTTTCATCAAAGTCTTTCGCGAGCTGATGAACCCTGTCGCTCTCATAACGGCAATCACAGAGCCTATTGAAGAAGCTGATAGTGGTAGAAAAGGATATTCAAACGTTCAGATCATGACGATAAGCTCGCTGACGTCAGTGACGGTATCGCCTGTTCCATATGTCTCTTTCAACATTAAGATTCCATCGCGCACCTTTGATGCTATGGGGCCGCTGTTCCGCATCAGCTTGCTGGTCTGTAACAAGATAGCTGCATTCACGGCCGAGCAATTCACGATGGGCGACGCGCGGGAGATGCTTCTAGGCTTCACGGGTTCCAAATTACCGACGCTCAAGAGCGATGACATTCGGATACCATATCTCGAAGGTGTTAGCACTGAGTCCCTTATCTGCAAAGTGGACAAAACAATGGAAGTTGGAGATCATGTCGTGGTAGTAGCAGAGGTCTTGGACGTCCGCCGCGATCAAGTCCGTGGTAGCGAGACGCGTCATCTATACTACAGGACAGGAAGGTACGTCGATGATAACGGGGTCAGCATGCAACCACGAGAAGACGTGTACGACCAACTATGGCATGTTATTGTAGCCAAATCGATACACTATCTTAAAGGCCCGCAGGGCCCGGATACATTGCGAGCAGAAGGACTCATAGGGATTCTCAAAGCTACAAAGATATATGAGATTAGAGATACGCAGCGGGGTACCATGCATCTGAATTTGATGCTCACGATATTGAAGCAGACTTGTCCAGAACTTCTATGTAACTTATCCGACGAAGAATTGATGAAGGGATTCCAGCCAATCCCATACGACATGTGGGAAGGTCTGGTTGCGAGCCAAAGGAAAACAGCTAGTAGCAGAAGGCCTGAGAAAAAGTCGCTCCCAAATGCCTCAGCGCCTCAAGAGAAAAGCAATCTACCAAATTCAGACATAGCTACCTAGGGAGGTAGGAGTGTCGACGAGGCTCATCTGGAAGATTCCAAAGACACTATTTCCCCAGACGCCCTGATTGAGGAGAAAGGCTCTCAAAATACGGCCAAACGTGCGGGGAAAGAGCTTGGAAAGCGCGGTTTATCTGAAGACCCTGATCAACGGGACGCCGTCGGAACTGCTAGACCAGAGGGGCACTACAGGATTTCGGAAAACCGTCTGTCGTGCATTCACTCGGGCCAGAAGGACTCGAAGAACCAAGAACCGATCAGAAGGTACCGAGGATGTATGTATTATATTATAACATATCAGCGTTTCCCTCAATACACGACAGGACCAGCTCCAACGCGCTCTGTGTAGATTGGCCCAACATTCTACTTGAATCAAGTCGGTAGATCAGCCTGTATGCGATGTTATGGTTGCTCATTTGACGGTGCGGCCGACGTGCCTCCATACGTGTGTTTCTAAATTCCGGTCTAGTTCTATCTCGGCACATGTTATCCCGAGATCATGGCTACATTCACATCTACCGACCCATGCTATTATTACAGTAACTATGGGCTCCGAGCTCTAGATCTTCCGGTATCTGGGGTAATTTGTATCCCTGGTCGTGATCGACATCGTGGTGAATCCAATCGCCGACCTACATATGACTCTCTGTCAGCCCAATTCAATTTCCCCTTAACTTCCGCAGTTCCAGAGCATCATCCGAAATGCAATTCTCCTCTCTCATATCTCTTTCCCTTGTCCCATTGAGCCACGCCATCCCCGTCATCTACATTGCTGGTGACTCCACCACCGCACCCGACGGCGGCCACAATGGTACCCAGGGCTGGGGTGAATACCTACAATATTCCTTCTCTGCCAACACACGTGTGAACAATTCTGCGTACGCGGGACGGTCTGCGCGTTCCTTCACGCGCGAAGGCCGCTTTGCAGCGATCGCAGAGGCACTTGTGCCCGGCGATTGGGTCATTATCGAATTCGGCATCAATGATGCCGGAATTCCACAGAACGGGAGTACAAGTACGACGGGAGACAAGGGAAGGGTGGACTGTCCGGGTAGTGGAGAGGAAGTTTGTGTTGTCACTTACAACAACGTGACCGAGTACGTGCAGACGTTTGGCACCTATGTGAAGAACGCATCGAGATTGTTTCTGGAAAAGGGAGCAAAGCTTGTGATCTCGGAGAGACTGCCTACAAACTCGTGGCAGACCGGGGAGTTCAAGTTTACGCCGAGTGTGTATGCGTATTATAGCATGTTAGTATGCCCATTAAGGGGTGCAGGCTTGGGGCCGCGACGATGCTAATGCAGATGATACAGGCTGGTGACTCAGGAGCTTGGTGGTCCAAAAGCGGGCGTTTACTTCGTTCAGCATGGACAGTACGCGGCGCAGGCGCAGAAGTTGCTTGGGAAGGATATTGTGAAGGCAAACTATCCGATGGACAACACTCATCCGGCACCGTACCTGGCTGACATCGTAAGTTGCGCCCATCCGCACTTTCTGATTGCTAATCAACTGGAAATCAGTTCCACCAGGCTTTTGTTTTGGGTCTGAAGTGCGGTACAAGCCCGCTTGCAGATCTGATAGTAAATGCTACAGCTCGTATTGAAGGACCTCTACTGGGTACTTGTATCCAGGCGAATGCGACACTGCCCATTTGATTAGAGACCCTGAAGTCGTTGAAGCAAGCACTAGAAAAGCAAATCCTTCAGCCAGCTGATTGATCCTCCTGGCTGGCTCAGAGGAAAATTCTGCATTGGATGATGATGTGCTTCAAGAAATCCAGTTGCCTTTGTACAGTCTACGAATATATGGCATGGTTCCCGTTGCATTTTTCCAGCCTCTGTACCCACTTCACCCCTATATATATATATCTTGTTCGACATGTTCACAGGAATGATTCTTGTGTACACAAGCTCCTGTCGCTTCCGGACTTAGTCGACACAGACACTGCCATTTGTATCACGTCTTACGATAACTCCCTTCAATACAAGGCCCCTAGCGTAAATCTAAGCAAGTGCCATATTGTCGATTCAATTTACTCGCACTACTGATAATGAGCTATCAGCTGTAGTCGTCTCCCTTCATAGGGCTCAGTTTTAACATCACATATTGATGAGAATCTACTTGTGCCTCGGGAGAAACCGAACCTTCGAACACTGCACAAACTTTCTTTTATGTTGGCACCGGTGCCGTCGGTCCGTCCGGACATGTTTGATGTCGGTGTTGGCAAGAACTAGTGTTGGCAAGAACTATTTCATAATCGAACTCAATGGGCCGTTGACCTGGATTGTTGTGTCAATAGGCTTAAGTATACTAGTATGGAATCTGCGAGTTCAGGAACTACGTTGTCTATGCATCGAAGATCCTCACACTACTGTGTGATATAGATTGTGATTCTAGCGTCAAGGCAACTTAAGTCATAAACCACCTAAGGACTTTAGAGTATTATAGGGCATTAAATTATATAGAGACTTTATAAGTAGAGGAAGGCATAACCTCAAGTCGAGCTATTAAGAATTATAACTATATTATAGATATCTAGTACGTTATAGCTAGGAGAATAAGATTATTAAACTTAATATTCGGGCTCGCCTCTTTAATAATAGATACTTCTATATAATATATTCTACCTCTTAAAATATAAAATAAATACCTAATAGAGAGATAAAGAACTATAAGGATAAATATAATATAGTATAGAAAAATAAATTAATAGAAAGAAAACTATAGACTATAATCTAGTCTAAGTATAAGTGTAAAGAGTGAAGACGTGGGATAGTAGTCTAACAGTTTATAGAGAGACATAGGAATGTATTTATAGAGTAATCTTACTCTTATATAAGGTTAATTCCTAACGAGTAGGAATTAGTTTATACGGTCCACTTATATAGTAACCTCGCTTAACTTAGCTAACTTAACCTAGCTCTAGCCACTACGTGGCTATATAGATTAGAATAGTCTATATAGGTCTATTATAGTTCCCGTCCTAATAATATCCTTCTTCTTTTTATACTTCGCCCCGAAGCACTTAAGTATATATAATTCTAAGTCTCTATAATCTATCGTGTACCTATATATCCGTGACTAAGTTCCTATAATATTATAACTATTCTTAATATAGGTGAACTCGAGATTCTAGTTTACTTTTACTAGTTTATACACGCGCTTATCCCTTACTTCGTGGCTACTACCTAGGATATATAATCGCTACTTTAGTCGAGTATATATTTAGCTTCGCTTGCCTTTAATTTTATTCTCTAGTATATCCACCTCGCTCTTAAGGTAAGTTATTAATTTATATACTATCTTCCCTAGTTTAGGTTTAGAAGGGTCTATAGTAGTCTATTCTTATTAGAACCGGTCTAATATAACCTATTCGCGTTATTATAGTTACTGATTTAGCTTCGTTAATCGCCGTTAAGGGTAGATAAATATTCCTTCCTTAGATCTCTAGCTAACGTGTATATATAGATATCTAATACTAGTCCTATCTCTAAGTCTACCTTCTCCTCTTATAAGACTCGCTCTAAAGGTATCGTCTCCTCCCTAGCCACGCCGGCTAAGAAGTCTACCTATCGCGGTAGTATAAAGGCGCGCTCTAAGTCGGAGAAGAGAGTAGTTAGGGCTACTACTACTACTACCTCTACTACTAATATAGCTACTAGTCGCTCTAATCTAGGTAATCCTAGTACTAAACTTATAGATAAAGTAGTTATAGGTTCCCCTCTCGCTCTAAAGCGTACGCCGTCTACTCTACCTCCTCTAGAGGATAAAGAAGATCTCGTTATAAATGATGATTGCGAGCCCTCGCGCTTACCCACGCCGCTATCTTACCGCTCTTCCTTCCGGTCTAATATAGACCGATTTAGTCGCTCTAGGTCCTTTTAGGACCTTAATATTTACTCTAAACCCTAGCCTACTAATAATAAGGCCTAGGTTACTGAGGATACTAAACGTAGTCGCGGTTTACGCTATAGGAAAATAGCGAACTATAGTTCGATATACTATATATATATTAAGGGCTATACGGCCGGCTCTAAATATCTCTTTCGCTCTAACTCTAGTATTAGCTACTACTCTACTAACCGTAACGGGCCTATATACCCTATCTTTACTCTATCTATCTACTACTACCGCTATACCGTAACTAGTAAGACTTATCTATAGATAAGTATAATAGGCTATCTTAATCTAGTATAATCTAAAGTAGTCCGCGCTAATATATTCTTAGGTTTCTATATATATATAAGATATATATAATGACCTTCGCGTCCGTGAGACCCTCGGGGGTCCTTATAGTTATCTATCTACTATATAGAGGGAGTTTAGGGAGCGCTATAAGCTCTTCCTAGAGGTTATTAAAGTATAAGTTATAAATACGTTAATTATTTTTAATATCTATTAATTTTTCTAGCCGCCGCGAGATCCCTAGTGCCTAGGCTACCTATTCTAGGGAGTCTATCCTAGCTATAGAGGCCGTAGAGAGGATTTACTCTATCCCCCCCCGTCCATCTCGCGCTACTAATGGATCTTATAAGAGGTCTACTATTTCTCCCTCTAAGTCGCCTTATAAGAGGGTATATATTCTCTTCTAGATTATTCTAGATTATATTAGCTAACTTTAGACCTAGTCGCTACGCTCCGGCGCTTAAGGCTCTTCCCTCTAGGCTCTAACGGATCGGGTTATTACTCTAGAGACTAAGGTTATTATCCTCCGCCGCTATATTATATAGTTAGAGAGGACTATACTAGAGGTTAGGACGGATAATAAGATAGAGGAGTAGCTCTATGGTTCTAGCTCTATAGGTTTGGCTCTGTGTATTGGCTCTATGGTCTAGCTCTATATATTAGGTCTATGTCTAGCTCTATATATTCTAGATCTACTATAGGTGGTGCGCGCCGGCTCTATTTACCTGGCTTTTATCCGTTTTAGTCCTTTTTAGACCGTTTAGATACCTATCGGCTAGTTTCTAGTAATTTAATTCTTAACTTAACGATATTATATGTGCGCTCGCTTAGCTTATAACTATCGGTTTCTATATTCTGATTTTCCTTAAGTTATCTAAGTGTAGGCACCGTATATAAATTAGTTTATCTCTATGAATTCTATTAGAGTACCTAAACCAGTGGCCTAGTAGTTATTAGTTCGGGTACTCTAACCTTTTATATTTCGTGTTAAGAGTTTAATTCTATAGTAGGGTACCTTTTTTTAGGTTCTTAGTCCTATGTTTTTCTCGTGTATAATGGTCTATGTTAGTCTATTCTAGACTCTTCTATGTTATTCTATTATGGTATGTCGCGTTACGTTCCTAAAATGGTTATTTATACTTTCTTCGCGTCTAGTAACTATATAATACTTAAATTATAGGGCTGCTATATAGAGTTTTCCTAGTGCGCGTCTAGATTTCCTAGTTTAGTACTTCGTTCTCTACGGTATCCTTCTTCTTTTTATAACGACCGCGATGTTACTATACTTATATTAATAATACGCTATTCTATATCTTTTACTTATACGCAGCCATTATAGAACTTAAGATATATACCGCTGGTTCCTAGGTATCCTCGTCCTTAGTGTAGTCCGTCTAATAGATTCTATATTTCTAAACACCGTCTTTATTAATTCTATGTTCGATATTATGGTCTACTTTAAATATATCTAGTCTATCTTAGGGTATAATAGAGTATAACTATATATTCATGCGGCTATACACGTTAGGTCGAAATCTTTCGAGTAGTAAGACGTGGAACACGTTATAGATTCTTATATCACTTCCTAAGTCGAGCTCGTAGGCTCTTATACCGATATAATGTTTAATTCGGAAGGGACCAGCCATTTTATAATTGAGCTTCTTATTTACTCGCGATATTCATATATTATAAATATTAAGAAGGACCTTATCGCCCTCCTCGTACGTCTAATCCTTAGCTAATCTATTATAGTACTTTATATATAAGTCGTTTACTTATTAGATTATAGCGCGATAGTTACGTATGGTTTCGAAGATTTTAATCGCTAATTCCTAAGCGTGCACGTTCACGTCTATTATTTAATTAAATTAGACCGTCTAAGGCTTAAAACCTATCCTTAGACTACGTCCGAGGTTCGCCTAGAAAGGTATAATATCTATTATACTATAACGACTATTATTATATACGAACTCTACTATACTTAGTAGGGAGGCCTAGTCGTCCTACTCGAAATTATAGAATACGTGTAGATAGGCCTCGAGCGTCTGGTTCTATCGCTCTATCTAGCTATCTATCTAAGGATGAAATACTATAGATATGTTTCTATTTATACTTACTATTTCGTAGAATAATATCTAGAATTTAGACGTGAAGGTACTTCCTCGGTCCGTAATAATCCTTTTTAGTATACTATAGACCTTAATAATCTTATTCGAGAATACCTACGCTAGTTCTTTAGATATAATCGTCTTCTATACCGGGATATACCTAGATATCTTTATAAGTCTATCCACGATAATAAGAATAGAATTATAACTTATCCTAAGTATCTCGCTTAGAGGTAAGTTAACTATAAAGTCTATAGTAACGTCTTCCTATATAAAGAGGGGGGCTAAAAGAGGCTGTAAATTCCTATATAGCTTGTGCCTAGGGGCCTTCGTTCTTTAATAAATCGGATAAGTAGCTATCTATTCTTTAATATACTTAGGTATATCTTTCTAAAAATAATACTAACGAATTAAGCTTAGGGTACGTATATACCTAAAGTGTCCTACTAGGTTAGCGTTATAGTATCGGCTAACTACGTTAAATTATATATTACCCGTCGGTATATAGTACTTTCTATTATAGTAAAGTAAGCCGTCCATAAAGGTCTACTTATAGTCTACTTTAGTCCGTAATAACCTATCTTACTATATTTTATATAACTTTAAAACTATCGGGTCTATCTTCTATAGATCCACGATTAACTAGGCGAGGTTAATTAGATATTTATACCGGGTATTATCGCCCTTCCCGATAGCGCTAATAAACGGCCTACTAGGGACTTTAGTACCGTGTCTTTGGTTACTAGCTTTAGTCTTAGAGATTCGATTACTAGTATCGACGTTAGCATCTCGCTAATCGCCTAATAACTTAAAATCTAACCTCGTCCTTAAGAGTTAGGCCTATAGCTACTCTAGGACCCTATAGCTACTATAATCCTAGGCGCCTTCTTTATAGTTAGGTCTTCTTAATATTCTATTAGCTAGGTTTATACTTCTAGATTAATAGTAGATTATAAAGTAAAAGTTCGTAAGCTACTTAGTCTATCGGACCTATTAACGGTTTAAAACTATCATACTTATAAACCCCTTTAAGTTATAGTAATTAGTTAGTAACTCGATATTATATATAGTACCTTTAAGATAATATCGCTACTATTTAAATAACTCTACTATTACTAGTAGCTCTTAGTTATAGATAGTATATCTAGTCTTAATATCGACTATTTTGCGTGAGAAGAACGCAACTAGATACCATTAGATCTTTTTAGACTTAGTTAGTCTAGGCTAGGAGAGAATGCCTAAGATTATAAATTCTAACGCGTCGGTTTTAACGCGGATAGGTTTAGTTAGGTCGAAGTATACTAGTAATAGAGTAGTTATAAATACCTCTTTGATTTTCTCGAAGGAGGCCCTTTCGCCTTCTAATAATTCTATAGACTACGATTTAATATTACGCTATTTCTATCTACCGCGGACCGTAATAGACGAATCTATAGTAGTAGTACACGTGTTAAGTAGTGCTACTAGCCGGGAGAAATACTTAACGAATTTTTAGTAGTAATTAGCGAATCTAATAAAGACACGTATATCTTAAACTAATTTTAGTTTAGGCTAGTCCACAATAGTAGCGACCCTGTCCCTTTCTATGGTTATACCTTAATTAGTAATAACGAAGCCAAGGAAGTTAACGTGGTCCTAGTGGAACTTATATTTAGATAGCTTAATATATAGCTTATGTTTTTCTAGCCTATCTAGGACTACGCGTACGTGCTAGATATATTCTTCTTTATTATTAGAGAAGATAAGGATGTTATTAAGGTATATAATGCACGTCGTGTCGAGTAGGCCTACTAGCGCGTTATTAATATACGCTTAGAAGGTTCCTAGCGCGTTAGTTAGTCTAAAAGGGACTACTATATACTTAAAGTGTCTATAACGGGTCCTAAACGCCGTTTTCTACTTATCGCCCTTCTTAATATATAGGCGGTAGTAGACGTCGTATAGATCGAGCTTAGTAAAGATCTTCGCGCGCCCTAGTCTATTAATAGACTTAGAGATAAGAGGTAGTAGGTAACGATTCTTTTATATAATATTATTTAGACTATAGTAGTCAATATATAGACGGAGACTCCTATTCTTCTTCTTTATAAAGAGGATTAGAGCTCCGGCTAGAGATATACTAGGCCTAATCTATTCTCGCGTAAGGTTCTTTTTAATATATTCTTAGAGGACCTATAGCTCGGGTTCTAATAGAGGGTATATAGGTCCGTATAGAGGTTATTAACTATCTTTAAGGTTAATAGTAAGGTCGGTAGATTAGTATTAAGGTAATTCGGACGAGTCGATTGCTAACGCGATATATTAGTATATTTTATACTAATATAGTAGGTTTTCGTCTACTTTAATACTAAGCTCTCTATTTTAAGTAAGTAAGAGGACATAGATAGCGGAGATTACCTTTTTATAGTCCTTCTAGAATTATTCATTATCGACTAGCTATACTAGGTTCTATTATAGTAGGTATATACGCTAGCTAGCTGTTTTCTAGATAAAGTCTAGTTTCGGGTTATGTTTTTCGAGCTACGGTATACCGAGGATTATATTAAAGGGACTATCTACTACGATAAAGGTTAAGTAGTAGGGTTTCTACTTCCCCCCGCTGTCCTAGATACTATATTTAATAGTATAGATACCCTATAATTTAATAGGACTATCGATACTATAGAAGGTAGTACCTATTAGTACTTAAATATCGACGTTAAGTTCTCGTGCTCGTTAAGTCGATATAACGTTAGTAGCTAAACCACTATTAAGTATTACGGTCTAATATTATCCACGAGAGACCTTGATAGGCCTAGCCTATAGTTTAATATACTAGTTGGCTAGTTATCCCTCTATTTTAGTTACGCCTATAAGTCGCGAGGGTTCCTTATAGGTAGTTAGTTTTTTATATCATGTACTAGGTAGTTAGGCGCGATATATTCTAGCTACTAGTACTTATAGTATATAACTAACTTAGTATCTATATTAGTATTTAGTAGTTTCCCTAAGCGGTACTCGGGTACTATATAGCCTATCCTACTATAGGTGTAGTAGGTGACTTTAGATTATTTATATAAGTCGTTTCTCGCGTCTTAATATATCGACTAGTAGAAAGATCCGTAGTACGGGCCTCGTCTTCTCGAGTTCATAGAGTAGTAGCGCCCACGAGGTATTCCGCGCGATCTATTACTAAACCGGTCCTCTTTAGACGATTTTATATTAGATTAGATTAATAGGGATAGTTATACGCCTATACGACGTTAGTTATTTATTATACGCTAATATCATTCTACGAGATTCGCGAGTACCTAAAGATTAGTAGGGATAGACGTTATAAGGTTAATGCGTTTCTTTACGCTTAGGTTAAGGGACCTTTTAAAGTTATTATATTATTAAACTATATAATCTTCCTTAGCTTCTCTCTAAAGAGGTCGGAGGTATTTAAGGAGTTATAATAGAGATTATCTCTCTCGCTATTAAGTCTTAAAGATATGGCTCTAAGCCTATTTATATCGCTTAGCTCTATCGCTAAAGTATTAAAGAAGGAATTCGGTGAACGTGTCCTAGTTATACGTATCCTTAGGGTGTTTAATTTAATATACTATCTAATGTTTAGATAGCGTTAGGTCTAGGTAGTTCTATACGAACCTAATCTTATTACTATCGTTCGTGAATAGATAGAAGAATCGGCTATACTAGTAAGTCTATTCGTGAAAGCTCCTCCTGGTTTTACCGTCGAAGTAAGGTGGTTTCTTAGACTAAGGTAACTAGGATAGTAATAGACTTAGTTAGACTATTTCGGCTTAAGTTAGTCTATATTAGTATAGGTTAGTTACTACTAGTACTAAAGCGCGTAGTGCGGCTTCGAGTCTAGTAGTTCGTCCTTACGCTTTATCGAGTTCACGAAGTTACTACTTAAGCTAAGTCTAACGCTATCTCTCCGTGTATAGCTTAGTATATATATTATTATAAGGCGTGGTTAACGTTAGTTAGTTCTAATGAATTAATTCATTAACGTTAATAGGGTCTAGTCTTATAGTAAGGATAGATCTAGTATAGTATAAACTAGACCGCGATAGAGTATAATAGACTTCTTCCTTATTATCTAGGTAATCTTCTACGGTTATACGGAATACCGTACTAGTTATTAGTATAATAGCCTATAGAGTATACTTATTAGTAGAGGTAGTCGTAGGGAGACTATTCTCTTCGTTTAGATTTAGAGAGAGTCTCTCGTATAAGGTAGTGCTACGGGTATTATAGCGCGTAGTAGGAGCTATCTCTATAAGCTACCGTTATACTATATAGAGAGGAATTAAAATATAAAGAGTAAAGACGTAGGATAGTAGTCTAATAGTTCATAGAGAGACATAGAAATGTATTTATAGAGTAATCTTACTCTTATACGAGGTTGATTCCTAATAAGTAGGAATCGGTTTATATGGTCTACTTATATAGTAACCTTACTTAACTTAGCTAACTTAACCTAGCTCTAGCTACTACGTGGCTATATGGATTAGAATGGTCTATATAGGTCTATTATGGTTCCCGTTCTAATAATAAGATTAATAGAAATGGGTTACCTTTAGTAATAACGAAGTATAATTAGCTACTAGTTCTATTAGAACCAAGCTAGAGTAAGAGGCTAGAAGTTAGTAAGTCCTTGTAAGTGAGATTTCCTTACACTACTATGTAATATAGATTATAATTCTAGCGTTAAGGTAACTTAAGTTATAAACCACCTAAGGACTTTAGAGTATTATAGAGTATTAAATTATATAGAGACTTTATAAGTAGAGGAAGGTATAACCTTAAGTCGAGCTATTAAGAATTATAACTATATTATAGATATCTAGTACATTATAGCTAGGAGAATAAGATTATTAAACTTAATATTCGGGCTCGCCTCTTTAATAATAGATACTTCTATATAATATATTCTACCTCTTAAAATATAAAATAAATACCTAATAGGGAGACGAAGGACTATAAGGATAAATATAATATAGTATAGAAAAATAAATTAATAGAAAGAAAACTATAGACTATAATCTAGTCTAAGTATAAGATTAATAGAAACGGGTTACCTTTAGTGATAACGAAGTGTAATTGGCTACTGGTTCCATTAGAACTAAGCTAGAGCAAGAGGCTAGAAGTCAGCGAGTCCTTATGAGTGAGATTCTCATCGCGACCTGTTGTGCCCACTGCCCCTCATCTCTTGCCTAAGCAGTGGCTGCTTGTTGATAGCTCATCCTCTCATAAATGGTATATACGCAAGTGACAAATCCTACTGGTGTATGATAAAATGTACTTTCCTCCTCCACAACATAATCAGTGACTAAATATTGCACGGCACGGAGTAAGGCACCTCGATGAGCAGTTGAAGGTCGGTTTCAAGCTCTGGCAGTACGGCAATGATATCAAGGAGAGGCACATCCGCATGGAAAGAAGAGCAGCTTTTGTATTACTTCAACGATCACCTTGAGGCATATCTGGACATTGACACTGCCATTCTGAGCACATGTCCAGTCGAGTGTGTCTGATAGTGGTAGAGTGGCTCGCCCTAGCATGAGGAGGTACTAAATCAACTTTCAAGATAGTTCGCAGATTTTCGGTCCACTATGAAGCGAATCTGCTTTACGACAGTCAGCAGGCATCTTTCAAATCGAGGACGAATTTCAATGTGGTTCAAACAGCCTGCTTGACCTTGTGAGTCTCAATAAATGTTTTTTTAATCGTTGGTTTTGCACGGTTTCGGGCGTAGGGTGGTTACTAAATGCAAAGGCTAATTAGCAGCCCCGCAACTAGGTATCCTGGATTCACCTCAGCGGTGGCAGAATAATCTTGGCGTGGAATTTCGCACCCTGCCTTCTGTGTGCGCAACACCACATTTCGCATTCTAGCGCGCTTCAACGTCAACCCCCCGCGACTCAATAATACCACAAAAAGCCATGGGCGTCGCTTTCGATTATGCGCCAGACCGGCCAGAGCAGATCGACCAGATCCTGAATGGCCTTGAGCGATACAATCCTGAGACGACCGGGGTCTTCCAGGACTACGTGATGCAGCAATGCGAAAGCCAGACATACGACTGCTACGCCAACCTGGCGCTTCTCAAACTGTAAGTGAAACCTCTGTGTATGTACGATACTATACGATGATGAACAATTTTCATATCCACGTTTCCTATTACCTGAGGGCGAAAGCTCGCGGAAGTTACAACCTTAGCTCTAGAACTGAATGTTCTTTACTCGTTTGCGAATTAATCGGACAGAAACTTGCAGAGAGGTTAACTGACGACACATTTGCGTGCAGATATCAATTTAACCCGCATTTAACGCGCGACGAGACTATAACCAACATCCTCGTAAAGTCTCTCACGGTCTTTCCCTCACCAGACTTCAGTCTTTGCCTCTCGCTTCTCCCACCACATCTCCTCTCGCCTAGTCTAAACCCCTCCACACGACCATCTGGTGACCTCGCAGAGTCAGTCCAAAAACTTTCCGTCCTCAACAACCTCCTTTCATCCGCAGACTACTCCTCGTTCTGGTCAACACTAGACTCGGATGATCTGTACGCAGATCTCGTCGCTGATGTGAGCGGCTTTGAGGAGCTGATGAGGGTACGGATCGCAGTCACAGTATCACAAACCATTCGTGAAGTGCAAAAAGAGATTCTCTCGAGCTGGCTTAACCTGAGCGGAAACGAATTTGAGCACTTCGTTGGCACAGTGTGCGGCTGGAAGGTTGACGGCAGCAAGGTGGCGATACCCCTGAACAAGGAGAATGAGGCCAAGGGTACAGTTGTGCGCGAAAACGTGAAGTTTGATCGTAAGTCATGTTGGAATATTTCTGCTTCTATCCGTGCTAACAAGACAAAGAATTCTCGAGGATCGTAAGGAGGGCATATGAACAACCAGCGTGATCGGGTTGACATCTCAATATAAGAGCCTTTCCGGAAATACATATACCGGCAACGCCGAACTGGGTATATCATTGAACAAATCTTGCCAAGTCCTGGTGAAAGGGACGTCATGTCCATCTTTACTTTCTGGTCTGCTCCCACTGTACACCAGCCCACTCCTCAAGATAGCCAACTTCTCCAGCACCTACATCTCCAGGCTGGCAATCCAACCTACACACCCCGACAATCACAGTGCCCCACTCCATTCCCTCAAGCCCCTCCTCTTCTGCCTCTAGTTCCATGATCGCATGTGGCGTTAGTTGGACCTCAAACACCCTCTCCGCCCCACAGTTTCCACACCTCGTCATGCCCGCATTACCGCTCCTTCCATCCCCTAGTGCCTTTCCGACCGCATCGAGCTTACTATACAGTAATGGCTGCCCTTTGAACTCATAACGCAACACCTGCTCCGGGTTCTGACTCAGCCGGTCCGCAAATTTTTGGAATGTCTTATCAATCTCAGACTCGTATTCGCCTTTCATATCTTTCGCAGAATTAGAAAATTCGCCGTCGACGTCCAATTGCATGCGCACATTTTGAGGGGGCATGGGGGCTTCAGCATCTAGGGTTTCATAGTCTGCATCGAGATTGTAGATTGGGTATGGATCTGGGAAGGAAGATTCTGAGGGCCATGGTTCATGGGGTCGCGCCGGCTGGCGTATGGCGTGCGGTGGGGAGGAGATGCGAAGTTTGTCAGCGAATGAATCGGTGAGGTTAGAAAGCTGTAGGGTTGGTGGTTGAGGAGGTTTCGCGGCGAGTAAAGACGTTGCTGCAAAGGGATTCGATGTATGAGAAGAGGCAAAAGGGTTTGGCGGTACACTCGATCCGGATGATGCCGAGAAGGGATTTGCGCCCCCTCCTGTGAGTGGCTTTGCGCCAAAGAGAGATTCTCCCAAGTTCATCTGTTGTTTCTTGGACTCTGACGCTGCCACCGGAACCGCCTTTGCTGTTTGGGCTCTCGCCATGGCTTCTTTGCTGACACGAATAGCTCGAAAGGCTCTTATGCTTCCATCTTTCCTTCTACAGGTCTTTTTACGACAGCTCCATACATACAGACGTCTTTCGTGACCGGGAAAAGTGCCTGGCATGTCCCCATTGAGCTGGAGGAGAAGAGAAAGGTAGGAGTTGCAAGTTTTGCATCTAGCGAGCGCGCCAGTTGGGGCAGTCTTCGAATCGAGCCATTCCTAGACTTGTCAGTGCCGCGCATGTATAATAGGTAGGAGTTCATACTGGGTGTCCGCCAAGATGGCTCACATTGTCGTCCGTCTCATCTTTGGTGGCGTAACCTAGAAGGACATTTGTTTCGGTAAAGTTGTCTTCCGCACCGGAAGAGTCACTGTCATAAGTCGTCATTTCGAGATCACCTGCCAAATTATTACGTCGTGTTCTATAATGCGCATTTACGATTTGTGGTGTTGAAAATCTTCTTATCGATAGGCGACGATAGCTGCCTGAAGATCAGGGCGACATGATCCATCTCCTGGTATCACGCTAAGCTTCTTCAGACTAGCTCAACTACTTTTCATTTCGTCTTCGTGGAGTATAGACCCGCACGAACACTCATCTCCCGAACATTCCTTTCGTACACTAATTACATCGGTTCATTGCCATCTCATTTTGAAAATATTCGATTTTATTCCTAACATTTCTTTTATATGCGTGAAAAGCCTTGGTATATTAGCGAATTTCGAATACAAGGCTCGAATTCTAATATTTACCGACTCTATACCAACGTATTGGCTAAGCTTTCAGCGATATATCGGATGAGTAGCAACCATCTTGTGGTCATCACACAAGCTGCAATGATCATGATGATGATCATGATGGTGGCGATGATATCTGGCAGTTTCCTGCAACCTAACAAAATGTTAAAGCTAGTGTGGTTGGTAAAGAAACGGCAAATCAATGAGAAATTATTCCGAGATGACTGCGTGCGGGATATTTCTCCTGAACACTGATTCACAGAATACCTAACTAAACTTGAAATCCTATCATTCTTATCCAGATTATTCTCATTAAAGGCACCAAAGATGGACGATTTTCATCTCTCCAAGATGACTCTCACCTCTCGTGTCAAGAGAGTAAGGCGATGATTATTTCGGGATTTTGGCGTCAACATGGAAGAGCAATAGTCTGGAATCTCATGAAGATAGTATAATAGTCAGGTTCTTCTTCGTCTCAGTCTATCCAATCCATCCTCATTCCTCAGCTCACTTCAGCATTCACTCATTCGGTCTTCAAACCAAAGTCGCTCTTTTGCAAAAGTCATTCGCTTTTTACCACTCTACATAATCTAATCCAGCCTCGACTCCTTCAAACCTATACACTAATAATTAATCGTTCCACCTCGACACGATTCCCAAAATGCAGTACTACAGTGTCATCGCATTGTCCGTCATTTCATCGGTGGCTGCCGCCGACCTGAACATGTTCAAGCCGAAGATGACCCACGACAAATTCATCAATTCCATTCCGGAGTGTGCTGTAAGCGATCCTCAAGAGCCTTTACTGACAAAGCTGACATTGTTTAGCGCGAATGCCACTCCTGGGCACTTGGCAACAACGGCTGCTCGTTGGATGACTTCGATTGCCATTGTCAAAAGAAGGATGCCACTGACTCCATGATCAAGCCTTGCCTGAGGAATGGCTCAGCGTGTGATCCTGGTCGATTCAACAGTAAGCTCACGACACGTCCTATTTTTTTCTGAGAGTCAAGTCTAACACATACCAGAGCGCACCGGCAATGATGCAGACTACGGCTACAACGATGTGTGTGCCCCGCCTGTCGCAACCATGTCCTGGGAGCAGCCCAAACAAACTCCCTCGATGACTTGGGGAAAGCCATCCAAAACTCCCTCCATGACTTGGGAGAAACCATCTAAGGCTCCATCCTCGATCTTGCAGAAGCCGTCGAAGACTCCCTCTATGAGCTGGGAGAAGCCCAAACAGACTTCCTCGATGACGTGGGAGAAGTCAACCAAGGCCTCCTCCATGACTTGGGAGAAGCCATCTAAGGCTCCCTCTATGAGCTGGGAGAAGCCATCAAAGACCCCCTCTATGAGCTGGGAGAAGCCATCTGAGACGTCTTCTATGAGCTGGGAGAAACCATCCAAGACCCCATCCATGAGCTGGGAGCAGCCATTCGAGACTCCCTCCATGAGCTGGGAGAAGCCATCCAAGACGCCATCGATGACATGGGAGAAGACCTCTGAAACTCCTTCATCGACTTGGGAAAGCACTATGGAGACTC
Organism: Pseudovirgaria hyperparasitica; assembly: GCF_010093815.1. Taxonomy (NCBI): domain Eukaryota; kingdom Fungi; phylum Ascomycota; class Dothideomycetes; order Acrospermales; family Acrospermaceae; genus Pseudovirgaria; species Pseudovirgaria hyperparasitica. The sequence continues at coordinate 575,349 of NW_022985551.1, forward strand.
CTTCCTGGGAGATGTCCTCATCCTGGGCCGAAGAGACTTCCTCTACGATTCACATGTACACGTCTGAGAAGCCCATGCAAACCCCATCGACTCCATCTTACCAATACGGCCACAACCACACGAGCATGCACATCCACAGCTCTGAGAAGCCCATACAGACCACATCTACTCCTGCTTACCATTACGGCCACAACCACCCAAGCATGGCTGCAGAGTCAAGCCACTGCACCAAAGATTGTGTCGCCGTCACCGTTACAAAGCCAACCACCACCATGACCGTCATCGTCACCCCAGTGCCTATGGGATCTCCAGCCCCGTCTGCATTCTGCCCTTCCGTCGGTGGTACCACAACTGTCACTGTAACTGCTACACGCAAGGTCCAGCCTACTGTGATACCTGCCATCGGCCGTCAGACCCCAAACAGCGGTGCGGCCCCGTTGGACGTGGCGCTGCTGGCGATGTTCTTGGGTATTGTCGGCTTGTGCTTCCTGCTATGGTGAAGGGATGTAGTGGTGTGTATTGAAGGTGGAAGTTACGAATCACGCCTGAACAGCTCTCTTTTGTCAATCTTTTTCCTTTCTACTTCTTCATGTCGATATACTTTGTAGGGTTTTATAATTTGAAATATGAATTTGATCCTGGAAATTTATACATTTCGACTTTCTGCGATGCGATGTTCACCTTTCACCAGTCCGACGATCCAGAAAGGAGACTCGCCGCTATCCACGAGCAGCATCAATCAATCTCTTCCTAACGCTCAGTAATCAAAATCCAGCAACGACCGCACAAATACAATAATACAAAGCTTAACAAAGCACAAATATGCTCTGCAGAGCCTCCATTACATAGGCTTGGCGTGATGTTATCGCTCCATGGATAGACCAGCGCCGGTACCCAACGTGCAGATGCACTACAATCATCCTTCTACTGATACGGATACCGGTTCCAGACTGCCACGCATAGGGTGCAGTGAGCGGGCATACTTATGGTGGGTGCAACGTTGCCACTTCATGTGCTTGAAGCAAAGGCAAATAACTCAGGATCGGCAGATCAATTCTTTGTTCTTGGCTCTGTACGCCAAAGTAGTTTCGGTGTTCTGTTCGTGACACGGGCGAGTAACCGCGGTAGTAAGTGTAAACTAGGTTTTAGTGGAGCTGATCCCTGGGCCGCTCCCGCCTCCACGATGCTTTGGGCTGGTCCACTGATGTCTTACAAGGCTGTCGCTTCCGCTTTCTGGTATCGAAACAAAGACTTTCTTTGAGAATCAGCTGATCGCGCTCTCGAATATAGAAGAGACAAGTGTCTGACTGATGCCACATTCGTGATGCCAGTACAACATCATGTCCATCAAGAGAAGGACTAGTATAAACCAGCTATGTTACAGACTGCGAAATGCTTACTATGTCTTTGAGAAGAATATTCGATAGCGTCTCCGGCCCGTTCAAACCGGGCTGACACTAATTACACTTCAGGGTTCGGTTTGTAACTTTGTATTGCTATCGCAAGCCTATCTGCTAGCGTTGGTGTTAGGTTGCCTAGCCAGCATGGATTCCCAGTAAGCGGAGATATCGAGCGTGACATTGCACACACACACTTCATACAGAAACACACTCTGACAACCGCCACATTGCATCATCCACCTTCATTCCGCGCATCTGATTTCGCGCGCCCGTGGTATCCTCTTGGTTGTCGTCAGACTTTAGAGCGCGACGACGTTCGATCGATTCAAGTGATGCAACTACGAGAGATAACAAAAGGATGGCTGCGAGATGACGTCGAAGTTGGCGAAGAGTCAAGGTTTTCGGTCACTCCGGCTGTCGCGAGCTGCATGGTTGATTACACTTGAGCTTGAGCTTTTGTGAATCACCATGGCGATATTATTCAGCCCGTCGTGGACTTGTGGTATGGTGACAACTACGCGCAGCGATTCAAGCGTATGTCTTTTTGAAAGTTCAACAGTCTAGCGAGGAAAGGGGAAGTCAGAGTAAATGAAACCGAACTCTTCGCTGATTATTTGTGCACTAGGCATAAGTGTGTCTTTCCGAGACCCCCGCTTATGGATGCCTCTACATTAATTGCATGCTGGTTCCCAGCACAGTCTACGCAAGGCTGTTAATGCTCGCCATCCATCACGAGTATAAGACGTTGGATTATCCATTCATGGCCTGTTATCTCGGTGTACCACGTAGATCCATGACCAGGTTGTTACACTTCAAAGACAAAGCCGTGCTACTATACTGTATTCTACGCGGTGTGACATGAATATATGATACTGTAACGCACTACAATCCCAGCACAAATCAGTCAAGAATTACCCGATTTGGCAAGTCCCAAGTGTGTGTCTGGGTTGCACGATGCCGGCTTGCCTAGCGTGCCGCAGCACAGGCTCAGGCTCGTACAAATGCAACAGCAACATGGTGTATTGGCTCAGTAAGCGGCATCTTACTGCAGCTGGTTTCTGAAGGGGACAGACTGAAGAGGCTGTAATGCTGAGCATAAAGGTGATATGGTGGGGCGCCGATCTCCCAATATTGCGAGCATGCAGGGTTGCTTAGTGAGTGCGGAGCAGAATAGATCGACGTCATTCAAAATATTCCGTTACACGATGTGACCAATATTACCTGTTGAATCGACGGGTATACACGGCGAGGCCCAAGACGGTGGTGTGGTAGTCACGATGGGATAGGCATGCGTAGGTACTGGGGAGCTGGCGCTTTCCAGCGACAAGAATGTTGGGATAGTGTATGTTGACGACCATGGATTATACGACCGTCACTGCCGTCCTCAATATATAAGTCGACCGTCATGCCGTCCATCAGGTATTTTCTCCTCGCATTCACCACTAATCACTTCTACATCTCGGTGTAACACAATATACCTTCATCATGCGTCCCTCAACCATCGCTTCCGTTCTCGCCTTGACTGGTGCTGCCATTGCTCAGTCCAACTACCCCAACCAGTCTGCACCTTTCAATCTCCAATTTATCTCCGACGATGACGAAAGCCTGAACGGTACATACATCGGCGCGTGTCACACAGGCGCAGCTATAGAGTCTCTCTGCACTCTCGGGTCCAGCAACAGGAACAACTACTATCTCAATTACACCATGTACCCCAGCGAGAACGTTGGCCTCTTGACTTGGAACCTCGTCGGCAACGGCTTCGTTGCTAGCAGTCCCATGAACATCTTTTACTCGATTGGCACGGACGTGGCTCAGCTACTGCTCCAGCCCTCGTCCAACGGTCTCCATGTTACTTTTGACGACAACAACAAGATGGCTATTTCGAACTCGATCGATGATACTGTTACGCCACCCAAGTACATCACTCCTGCCGAACTGCTCTACAGATGGCATGTATGTTTGACGAACTACCTTGGGTATAACTACAACACACTCACGTGGGTCTTGGGCAACGACAAGCCGCAAAATCCCAGCTGCAAGAAAGTCGATGTGCTAAGGACATTTGTCTAAGCAATGAGTATTTGAGGATGGACGACGGTATAGAAGCTTTACACCCATGGTTCGAAGTTTTGATAGCCCTGGCCCGTAATATGCGACGGTGAATAAGGAAATGGCTCCAAACGAGCCCGAGATAATTTACCTTGAGGCGGACGGTGACGACTCTTGCACATGAACCTGTAACGTATGGCTGAAGACAGCACTATTAATAATTAATACGAAGCACTCCTTGTTGTACTCACTTTCGATGAAGAATCTTATGAGTTGACCGTTTACGTTCAGCCGGGACCAAGCATGACCTCAAGAGTCTCGAGTCCTGCCTAAACGCTATTCGGTGCCCGGGTTGCTTGTCGCGGTGGGCTAATCACCCGCTACGCAGCCAGTCCATGCTAACCCTCCTAGGCTACTATGTAGTATATGAGTTTCTATCCGTACGGTGAATAGAGACGCGGCTCGAGCTTGAAGTGGAATTGAATGGGTGGGAACTTATTGCTCTGTTTCAGGCAAGCTCAATTTCCGCAGCAGTGAGTCGGTGCCACTCATTTCAGACTTTTAGAGACTGATTCTGTTTACTCAAGTCTGGAGCAAGAGCGTCCTCGTGCTTGTTCACATCTACTCACATGCTCATGTCGATGGACGCAGTCAGATGTTCTTCTGGACTCTTGAAGGATAGCATTGTGTAAATTCAAGCGAATATCCCACGAGACACAACGAGATATTCCGAGGATTGGTCACATACTTTCCCGAAAGAGGCAATGGTACACACTCACAAGTATGGGATGGATCGATATATAGAAATTCGGTGTCCAGGTCACACTTGGTTGCTAATGTTGTTGATGTGCTCGTCGTCAAGTCATGTATCTGATGTACAATCAAGACGAGACGCCGCTTCGTTGCCAATAGTGCACTCATAGTATCATTCGTGAAATGTAGTGACTTGCAATGGCACGAAGGGTAGACATGTTAGCCAAAGTGGACACGAAGCAAGACGGAAAAAAATGCTGTGATCAGCACGTAAAAGGATTTTCTAAACATATATATACATCGAAAGTAACTTCATGTTCCTCTGCTCTTTCTCATCGTACCATTTCCTCATCTACTTACCTTGTATACCATCCGTTCGTTGCCATGTACTTCAAATCCAACACACTTGAGCTTACGTTCTGAACATTTGGGACCCCCAGATTGCCCGCATCGTTCAAAACCTCATTGCGAAGAGTCTGCATCGCCTTCCTAACGCCATCCACACCATAGCAATTGGCATACATAAACGGCCTCCCAATGCCCACCGCGCGGACTCCCAAGGCCAACATCTTCAACACATCCGTCCCGTACCGTACGCCACCATCGGCATACACCTCGATCTGCTTGAAGATCTCAGGCGCTTCATTGTAAATCTCCAACGCGACCTCGAATGGGCTGGGGCTGAAATCAAGCTGACGCCCGCCGTGGTTAGACAGATAAATTGCAGGCGCCCCGTTCTCGACAGCGAGTTTGGCATCCTCGACACTCTGGATGCCCTTGGGCACCACGGGCAGGCTGGTCATGTTTGCAATCTTGCGGTAACGGGCCCAGGTAAAGAGGGTTAGACTATCGTCTGCGCTGCCAACTTGGTAGCGATTTGCACGCGTACGCACGCCGTTGGCAGCAGAGTCAACGGTCAGGAATATAGCTTTCTGGCCTGCAGCCGCGATCCGGTCGAGGCGCTGCTGGACGACAGTGTCGTTGTTGTCCACGTATAGCTGCTGGAAGCTGTGGAAGGTGGAATTCGATCCGTTAGTCTTCGCGGCTATGATTTCGTCCATGGGAATCGAGCTGAAGAAGCTCGTGACGTAAAGCACGTTCTCCGCCTCCGCAGCCCGCACCAGACTCTTCTCGCCCTCCGGATTCGCATACCCTGCGCGTGCAGCAGGCGCGATGAAGAATGGCACTGAGTAGTTGTATCCGAGTATCTTTGTGGGCAGCGTGGACTCGACGTCCATGATATCAACAAAGACGCGTGGTCTCCAGCGGACACGGCCGAAAGATTCAAGGTTATTGCGGTATGACCATTCGCCGGCGGCGCCGTTGCGGTAGTAGGTGTAGGCGCTCACGTTCATGTAATTACGGGCGGCGGCGTCAAAGTCGGGGATGCCTTGAATGGTTGAGAGATCGGGAAGGGAATGGTTGGTCGGGATGAAGGCTTCAAAACTATGAACTGTCAGTTCTAGCAGTGGGGAATATGATTGGGAAGAACTTGCCCAGTGTCTGGCTCATTGTCGAATGGCCGTACTGCGAGAGCAGTATGTATCAGAAGCGTTGCAAGTACGAGAATGAAAAGCATATTGAAGAAAGGTAGTTATACAACACGAAAAAAAATAAAGGAGTGAATTTACGCATACATAAAATCTTTCAATCCCTTGATTAGAAGTCCACTCTTTATAACCTCGATCATCATCCTGACGCAATTGGCAATTCTCGTCCGCGACGCGCCAGCACATCCTTCAACCGGGTGATATATCGGGATTCATATCCTGGAATAATGCTCTCCACCAATGTAGAGATCAGAGACCAAGTCACTCTCCACCAAGTCCAAGGCTGTGTCGTGTCCTAGCAGTCTGTGCCCAGGAACAAGGATGCTTACATTCCTAATTTGACTAGCTCGCAGATTGTCAAGCCTCGGCTGACAAATGAGCAGTGACATACCTACTGCTGTCAGTTTATGCCTCATGTCTATTATCTCCGTCAATCTGAATCCTCTGCCAAGGCGCTACACGATTTCTCGCAGAGGGTCTGGTTTTATTTATCATGGTATTTTAGGAAAATGTTTACCGATGTAGCCGAGTTTTAGCCTGTTTCGTTCGTGCTCATTCATGAATCATCTTCTTATAAAAGCAAAATATAAGCCTACTAGCAAGTAGGTAGTAGAAGATGGTTTCGGTGGATGAACTCTATAAGCTCTAGTATCAGTAACTCTCTTTTCAAGTGTATAGGGGCTATCATGTACTTCTAACGGCTATTACTCGAGATAGTATACCATATACAAGTAGTAACTATACAGTAGCACAGAGGACGAGCAGTTCAACTTTGGACTCTATATAGATACCTCATGAGCTATAATAGTATCGTAAAATTCCATAAATGTTATTTTTATCATGTAAAACTAGGTAAACACAGAACTAAGAAGTCCTAGGAATTCTCTAGTTGAAACCTAGCCGCTTAGCATCTTGGCTAATTTCGGCTCTAGTTTCGGCTAGAGATAACGTCTTTATGCAGATTTTGATAACTGACAAGGTTTATGGAAGTACGTAACTCTGCAATGGATCGTTATTTATTTTTGCTAGTCTTTGAATAGCTTACTCAGTCGAAATACAACCATATGCTTCTTCGGTACCTCTATTCAATTTAAAACACGGCGTCCCTGTACGCTACAAGATACTATAGAAGGCTAGTTCCGGCACCAGGACCCGGTAAATGCTATCTGCATAACAACTTCTTGAATATACGAGAGCCACGAAGATGCGGCGAACCCCGAGGTGGCATCCACTGAGGGGCGCGTATAGAATGCTAATAATGATGGCGACATCATTCTGCGGAGTGACCAGGTATCACAGATGATACGGATTGCTGTTTGCGTTTATGCAACTAAGGCTCCCTATCGAATATAATGGTATGCGTGGCTGGGTACATCTCGTCATGCATGCGCGTCGGTTCCTCGACCCAAAGTCTTCGCCATATCTCGTCTCTCACTCTTCAGATATGAAACACTGGCAATCGAGATCATAAATGTCTGCCTCGTTAGGCATCTTTTGCGGGAAACAAGGTATTCCTGGCTGCGAAACAGCCGTTTCGGTGTCATGAATGGATCATCGAAACGTTGAGACATGCAATAATAAACAAGGCTAGGATTTACGATACATGCAGGGACAGCGGAAGTGGCGTTTGTTGCCGGAAACAACCTGACAAATGAGAAGTACTGAGTACGCGTAAGCATTCCTATAGAGATGGGTGGAAAAAGAGAGCGGCAAGAAAAGTGGCGCCCTCCAGAGTCCAGACTCATCCTGGGTCAGCAAGCTGGCGGTAACTATCGAGTTCGATAGCCAGAGTCCGCAGGGTGACCCAAGGAAATTCTTCTGCGGAAGGTGGCTCTAGTCTCAACCCGATTCATCAGTCGTAGACCATAATGAAGAACCTACACCCTTGTCTGTGGGTGTCCACGCGTCCACATTACAGTGCTAGCGAGTCAGTGTAGATGATTCAGAGAGCGATGCCACTCAGTAAAGCTGCAGATAATGTTTATGTGGTCGAAATAGGCTCATCTGCAGCGTCGCGATTGGAACCAGACCCACTTTCGGCCGAGTTCCGGCTGCTTCCGAGGTTGCCTTGTGCTGCGCCACCGGCCAGAGCCATTGCACATGATAACTGGCTGTAGAGAATGTGTGAACAGAAACTGGATCATTGATCAATGCTTTTAAAATACAAATTCGAAATGAATGGTTTGACATCGACATAATTCATTCGCTGCATAGCTTCATGGTTCCTTCAACCGTGCGCCTATGCAGATCTCCAACGCCAGACAATGCCAGACTAGTCAATCATTCGAGATAACGATAACAGCCTCAAAATCTCTGCTCTCAGCATAGAGGACCAAAAAGGGAACCCACTGTAGACCAATACCATGCCTGATCATCGTCGTTACGCGGCAAGACTCCTCCGGCCCATCCCTCTCCGCATGCTCTCTAATTTCTTCACGATCCCCTCGTGTACTTTCCGAGATTTAGCCCAGTCGTCTCGCATTTTACACATGCGAATAGTCGCAATAATCCCGAGTCCGACAGCCTTGAGTGTCGGCCGACGGTCGTGGAATGACGCGTCTGGAGTGATGCCCATTTCAGCTACTAGATTTAGGGACGCCTTATTACTGTTCCTCCATTAGCACATTTCCTATCAACAACGAGGAAGTGGGAATTTACCAGATGCCGTACATGCCGACTGTGAGCAGGAACCACCTCTTTTGCCAGCCGAGGCCTTCGCGGAAACTTTCTTCCCGTTCACATCGCTTTCGAAGATAGCCGATTTGGCGGGCGAGGCCCCTGAGCTCACTCTGGTGTCGCTTCTCCATGCTCATTATTTCCTCGCGAAGGCGCAGTCCATCTTCGACGGCTGTGTCGTGGTCAATCTTAATACTGCGTAGGCGAGTCGTGGTTTCCTTGGTAGCATTACGGAGCTCAACGGTGAGACTTTGTACTTGCTGTTCCCGTTCTGCCAGCTCTTCTTGAAGCACGTTCAGCTCATCGGACATGTCCCGGATACGAATTTGTAGCTTGTTTATTTCGGATGTTGTTCGAGGAGATCGGCCGCTTGTTGCCTCAGCTTGCTGCAAGCGCGTCTCCAGTGTCTCTATCTCATCTTCCTTAGATGATATCTGGAACTTTAGATTGTCAGTCTCATTTGCGGCTTTGCGAAGTTGTTTATCCTTCTCCCGGAGTTCGGAGCGCAGTTTCCCCTCGAGTTTGACGAGCTCAGTCTCCTTCTCCGTCACGCGCAACGAAAGTTCTTCAGCCTCAAGCTTAGCATTCTTGACAATTTCTTGTAACTTTCTTCGCTCTTCAGTCAAAACCTTCTCATTGCCAGTCTGACGCGAAGTATCGAGCTTCACTATCCGCGATTGGAGGGATTCGCGATCTTGGTCAGCGATCTTAACTTCTGACTCAAGAGTCGAAACCTTGGTCTGAAGGGCCGTCTTCTCTCGCTCCGCTGTGCGGATCTCTTTCTCAAGCTCGGTGACTTTGACTTGAATGTTGTGCGATTCTTCAAGCTCTTTCTCTAGCAAAATGACCTTTTCTCGCAGCTCCTTCCTCTCTTGCTTCGTGTCCTCAGCATCATCAACCAACACCTGAATCTCATCTTCTAGATCCTGCTTAGCAGTCTCAAGCTCAACTTGAAGCTCTCTTATGGTCTCTAGGCGCTCTGCTGCCGTATCCTTGGCGTCGTCGAGCTCTCTATCTTTGCGGCTGAGGTCGTCACGGAGATCTTCCAGCTCGTTATCGCGGTCACGCACTATATTTTGGACTGCTTCCAGTTGAGAATCGGGTTCATCTGCGTGCTGTCGAAGAGCTTCTAATTCGGAGTTGCGCTCTTGCAGAGATTTCCGTGCATTCTCTAGTTCCCGCGTGCGCTCATTGACCATAAATTGGAGTTGCTTCATCTCTTCTATAGTCGTCTCCTGTGTAGAGACAGCTTTCCGTATAGTGGTCAATTCTTGGTCGCGCTGGCTAAGTCGCTGTTGAAGACGCTGCACTTCCTCGATGGCAGCATTTCTCTCCTCTGAAAATTTCTTTAGAGATTCGATCTCCTTCTCTCGTGCGTCAAGTTTTATTTGCACCGTCTGTGTGAGCTCTCTGGATGCAGCTTCATTGGCACCTGCTTGTTGTTGCTTCTCGTTGAGCTCTCTGAGTTGGTTTCGCACCTCTTCAAGCTCCTCCAGTTGAGATTCTGCGGCATCTAGTCGTACCGTCAAGCTCTCGATTTGAGAATCTTTCTCTCTTAGGGCTTTTCGTGCCTGCTCGCGAGAATCGTTTGCCGCTTGCTGCACCAATTGCACTTGATTGTCGCCCTGAGATTCAGCAAGCCTGATCCGGTCCATAAGAGAATCAATATCGTCTTGCTTAGAATGCTCCATAGACTGGGCTTGGCGTTGAAGCGCACGGATCTCGAGTTGCTTCTCGCGATCAAGGCTCTTGAGTTGCTCTTCCAGATCTGCTTGTTTTCGAAGTGCTTCTTCGTCAGACGTGTGCAGCCTTTGTTTCAACTCTTCAAGTTCGGCATTCTTCGCCTGAAGCTGCTTGTCAAGCCGGCTTTGCACTTCTTCTCCCTCATTGTCCCGTTCTCGCTCTAGGCGCTGTAGATCGTCTTTCAGCGCAGCAATATGCTCCTCCTGTTCTGCAATCCGCCTGTCTTTCTCCTCAACCTCAGCGTCAGCCTCACCGCTCGCGACTCGAAGCTTGGCCTCCAGTGCTTCTACCTCGTCTTCTTTCTGATCAAGCAGGCTCTCCTTCTCGCGCAGCTCTGCCTCAAGGTCACCAATATCATCTCGGTATTTCTCGGCTTGTCGGTCGTCCGATTGTGCATTGTCCAGTTTTTCTCGAAGTTCGTCGAGCTCAACAGCACGCTCCTCATTTATTCTCCGGAGCTCATCCATTTCTTCCCGTATCGCATCGTCCATGTGCCTTCTCTTAACCTTCTCTGCATATTCCCTGAGTTGTTGTCGATATTGCTCCAGCTCGTACTCTGCCTGTTTCATAGACTTTCGATAGGTCCGAAGGTTCAATTGCATTTCTGCAGAGCTTTTCTTCAGTTCGACGTTCTCTTTGGACATTATTTGGTAATGTTCGGGTCCGTTCCTGGTCAAGTTTTCTTCTAGATAGTGTATCTTTAGCTTCAGGCCAAAGTTTTCTTTGTCGATCTGTTCAAGTTTCTAAAGAATCATGAGCGTGTGGTTTAGAAGGAAATCATCTGAACTTACAGCTTCCTGCTCGCGGAGCGTCAAAACGTTTCCACCGTCTCCGAATCCTTCCTCACCTCTTCTTGGTAATGCCAAAGGAGTGCTCATCATACTGCTACTCGCGGCCGGTGGTAGAGGCGTTCCGGTTGACTGATTGACTAGGCTACTGGAGCTGTACATTTCGCTGGGTTCTGGTAATGGCGTGTTCCCTAGTTTAAAGCCTGGCTTCATTGCGGCAGGTGTAATGGCCTCCCCAGGTACCCTGAAACGAGGGGTAGTATCATGATCGCCAAGATGTTCGGCGAGAGCGGCGCGCTTTGTAGCAGATTTTAGGAGGGGAGTGAACTCCTCCGCTCGACGTGGTTGTCGCAGCTGAGCGAGCGGGATCCGTTGTTGTACGGGTGTAGAGTGTATTCCGCGTTGCGAGCGCATTTGTGATACGATATCCTGGCGTCCGCCGGGTCCCTTGGACGGTGACGCGAATGATTGAACCTCCGAGAACTCAGGCGCGGCAAAACTCATACCCTCTGCTATATGAGTTTCGCCGTAATCGGTGCGCGGCGATTCAACTATGCCTGCCATCATGGGAGCGTGGCGCGACGTTCTTGGGGATACGAAGAATTTAGGGTTAATGAGTGTAGCAGACCATGCGGAAGAGAAACGATGGCGCGTCGAAATGCAAGCGCCTGCGTGTGATTGTTGTACATAGGTATCTGATGGAACGCGCTTGTCAAGTAAACAAAGAAGCCGCGCCGGATTTAAGCCTATTTTGTTGCGCTAGTCATGCGTCATCACGTGAATCTACCGATGCCAAGAACGTCGGAGCTTTGAAGTTGCCTCCTGGTCGGGCATTCCGTTCATCTCGTTTCCATGTCAAAATGGAGCGACCACAAGATGATGGACTCAAGTGGTTTGGTGAAGGGTTTGATGGATTCCCCAAGCGACTTCCCGGAGACTGCGTTGAGTACAGTATACGCATTATTGATTCCAAACTTCCGGATACGGCGATCAGGGAAAAACTCAGCAATGTGGAGCGTACAGCTTCTAGACTGAGTAGGGAACTACTGAAAGACTATATCTGGCAGAGAGATATCTTTACTCTCAATCTCAAGCGAGAAGACAATTTCTGGATCCTCCACGGCCGTACAGATTTTGGCGATTCCGTCGCGGACGAATGGCTCATCGTGTATTTACTAAGGGAGCTGAGCCGACTAATTGACAACGCCTGGATACGAGTATATGACACTGATGGAGAATTCCTGCTGATAGAAGCAGCAAATGCGCTTCCGCGCTGGCTCAATCCCGAGGTTGCCCAAAATAGAGTGTGGATTCATGGAGGGAAGCTTCTCATCATTCCATTGCATCAATCGTTGACGTCGCAAGGGAGAACCAGCCCGATCACGAAGCCGTTGTCAATGATAGAGGCTACTTGCTTTATATGTCGAAGCCCAAGAAAGTTGACACATTCGCCATTAATCGAGGAGGAGGCTTTTTACCGCATTCGCAATCATCCAGGTCAGATCAAAGACAATCTCCATCATGCACCACTATACATTCCACGGAGGCTTGCATATGTAGTACATAAAAATCCAAGTCATGTCAGTGCAGCTATAGAAGCATTCTATCTCCGCGATCCTATAGCAGTCCGGCCATTAAATACGAAAGACAAAAGCACCCTCAACTTTCCGCCCGAGGACTTCGTTAAAACTGTGGTAGGTTTCAACAAGGTGGGGTACGCACAACTCTACAGTCAGGATTTCACGCCCTCGAAACTATGGGAGGAGTGGCTGCACGAGACCAATGATGCTGTCACACGAAAGCGTTGGGAAGTCGCAATGAAGCTTACTTGTGGGTTTGAAATGTTGGTGGAGGATCCGCAAAATCAGGACAAACGTGCTGTGCGAGAAATAAAACTTCTACTGGAAGATCTTGGTAGTGGCGAAGAGCAGCTCCCATGCGACAAAGAGGTAGAATCATGGGTAGTCCAGGAGGATAACGAAGACTGGTTGGATATCGACCTGGAGAGTCTTGAAGATGAGCTTCAGGGAAGGAAAGGCAATGGAAAGAGAGGCGCCAAGGGAGGCTTTGGTGATGAGGCGACTCAAGACAATCTGCGCAAGATGGTGCAGCGATTTGAAGATTTCTTGAATAACGACGAATCTGATGATATGGACGAAGATAACGATAACGAAGACGAAGAAGACCAAACAGATGAGGACGAGGACCGAGAAGTCTCGTTCGATGAGGAAGAGTTCGTGAAACTGATGACTGAAATGATGGGCCTTCCGCCTGCATTAGGAGGAGAAACACATCAAGACAGAGTAGAATTGGGAAGGGCACTAGCATCCCTGACAGAGTTCAAGGTAGATGGTGCCAAGGCTGATACTTCTGAGGATGTTGATGATGATGATGACGGAGACGACGCTGAAGATATTAGAACGTTGTCGGAGCTCATGGGATTGGAATTGAAAGCTGCTGAGGCTCTTAACTTGAACATAGACCCATCAGGAAGGTCTGCACGTACATCGGGGGTCAAGTGTTCCGGGGAGCCAGTGACAACTGGGAAAGTGAAGAGAAATCAGGCCAACGAGGCGGTTGGCAACGTCTTCGAAGCATCAGAAGATGAAGAGAAAAGTGACATAGATATCGATTTCGAACTCGCGAATGACCTTCTGAAGAATCTTCAGGGGTTAAGCGTAGTCAATGTCGCTGCTGGTAATACCAATGGTCTGAAATAGTCACAGCAGACCAATCCCCATTGATTGGGCTTACACTTATTGCACTCATCGTGGTCGTCTCGTCTTTTCTGCGCCCGGGGACACATAATTGCTCTGGAGCGGCTTTATGGCTATGTTATAGCACATTCGACAGGCTCCTAAGTCGTGGCAAGGGTAAGAGTATGCTGCCCAGGAGGCCCAGGCACTTTGTCCCGCCGGCCCTCAGTAAGAAGCAATACTACGGACCGATGCCAGGAATTGCACACTATCCAAGCATTCCAGAGTACCTCGTCGTGACCTACGAATGCTACGAGGAGACCGATGTACGCACATCGTCATATCAGACTCCAGTCATTGTATGTTCTGTACTTCCGCGCTCTTTGAGTAGCTTCTCCACTACCGCCCTTGCTTGAGCCATCAATTCACCCTCGAAACCTCGTCCGACATCCCCTCTTCGTTCATTGAGCCAGCCCACATCCAGTTGTCCGAGACTCATGTGTCTTCCATCTCCTTGATCTTCTGCTTTGCTAGCAATTATACCTGCGTCTTCAAGGGCTTTCGTCTGTGCTGCGAGCGCATCTTGTACGTCAAGAACGAGGGAAAAGTACCTTCTGGCTGCCTTGAGAAAGGCTCTTTTGTGCTCATCTGTTGGATCCGGGTCATTCTCAGCTAGTGTTGGGTTATTCGTAGGCGAAGGTGAAAGGGCGACCATGGCGGCGCGAGCATATTTGAGGATCTCTGGAATTTTCTTATTGACATTTAGCTAGATTCAGCAAGTAGTTAACATAGTCTTACCTGATCAATGACATTCAACTCGCGAATGTGCTTAGCAGCGTTCGAGGCGTCGCGCAATTCTTTAGGTGGACTACCTTCCATCGCGTATCGACGTCAGGCGCTCGGGTTTAGGACATGCATGAGAGAGAAGTGAATCCGCTAAGTTCTGTTCTGACTGCGGAGCTGCTCCGTACGGTAACTACGGAGCAGTCGGCTCGCTGCGCGTTGATCACACAGCTTTGTCTGCTGTGGCGCTTCATCACATTAATACGCATCTCCACCTCGCACATCTGCGCAAACCTACTCCTCTCAGCACAGCAATATCGAACTCTTGCTCAGCATATGTAGACATTGCCCAGGCTCCGTGTGTATTCGCATATTGACCTGAAGTCACGCGTTTCCAACAGAAGACACCGCACCAATATCCAGATCTATCAGGCATTCCATCGAGGCCGGAAAGTCTCCTTCGAGATGTCTGGCCCTCCTCCTGGGCCAGGTGCACCTGGTTCACGGAGTGTTAGTGTCAACAATGGTCCTCCCAGTGCTGGTATGGCGCCTCAGCAACCAATGCCTCCGCAACAGGCGACAACTCCAGCAGCGGCCGCGGCACAGTCCCAGTCGCAGCAAAATCTCAATCAAATTGTACGTTCCACCAATGTGGCTCCTCACTGGAGCATGGCGAAGACGCTTGTGTCTCCTTATCGGCGTTCGTTCAAACCGTCCGATATCCCATCCTTTTCGCGTCCTCCGCCTCTAGCCTTTCCTCGCCTTCAGCCGCCTCTGCGACTGCGAGCTTCGCCGATGCAGGCTCCACCGGGGCAAGGGCGGACTCATGATGATGAGTTTACACCCTATCGTGCTTTTCTTTTGGTCGAGATTCTTTTGTCATCAAAACGATTCCCCATACAGGCTAACATAATATAGGTATTGGAATATCTAAACAAGAAGGGCTATAACAGGACTGAAGCTATGCTCAGAAAGGAGTCTTCACAGTTAGATTCTAATCGCGCTCCAGTCGATGAAAGCGGCTTCGCTAAATTTCAGCGTTCCTATGAACTGCTTCGGACTTGGATCGATGGAAACATTGATCTGTACCAGCCTGAGCTAAGAAAGCTGCTATGGCCAATTTTCGTGTATTCATTTCTTCAGCTCGCCGCCGACTTCTATCAGGATGATAGCAAGAAGTATTTCGCACTGTACAAAGACTCCTTTATGCGGGATCACCCAGACGATGTCCGTCAACTCGAGGCAATCAGGAATCCTGAACATGTTAGCGAGAATCAGACAGCCAAGTTATATCGTAACAACAAGTACCGACTGTCGTTGACGAACATGGCTTTCAGCAGCTTACTTCAGTTCCTAGAGTCCAAGGAGCGAGAAGGTGGCAGCGTCCTGCTCATGATTCTTCAAAATCACATGAACATCGTAACTTTCGAGCGTTCAGCAGCGGGACCTGAACGGACTATTCAAGCAATTAGATTTGGCACAGGCCACGACGATGATCTACCAGGCGAGGATGAGGGTATTCCTGGTCATGCACCTGGATCTGCAAATACGGGAAGGGAGTCGACTATCCTGGCTAAGCTGCAATTGGCACAGATGCCTATGGAGCCTGAACTGCAAGAAGATGTACGAGCTCAACTTGAGGAAGAAGATGCTAGAAACCCTCCAAAACCTGGTCAGAACTCTTTGGTAGATGAATTTGAACAGCGTATCAAGACAGAGCCCGAAGACGATGTTCCAAATCGTGATTTGGTACCGCTTCCGCCATCTGTAGCACGCGATGTGAACATGGAGGTACAGAAGGTCATTGAACATAGAGACCGATTCCGCATATCAGGCCGAACTGGAGGCGTGGGTCCAGGCATTAGTGTGACTATGTTCACGTTCCACAACACATTTGACAAGTAAGTTCTTTTCCGTCATGCTACTTCGGTGCACTGACCACGTGTATTAGCGTCAATTGTATGGACTTCTCCGGAGACAATACACTGGTTGCGGTTGGCACAGCTGAGTCGTATATCCGAGTATGGTCAATGGATGGCACCGCTTTACCAGATACGCCTGGTGTTAACAATTCTACACCTTCATCATCCAAGCGTCTATATGGGCATTCTGGTCCGGTATATGCTGTCTCATTCTCGCCATCAACTGCTTCTCCTGACCCGGCAGGGCCTTCCACTAGCTCAAGATATCTCCTCTCGTCCTCAGCCGACAAATCGATCCGCTTGTGGTCATTAGAGACCTGGTCAAACGTGGTCGTCTACAAGAGTCATGATGCGCCCGTGTGGGACGTCAAATGGGGTCCTTATGGCCATTATTTCCTCACCGGCTCTGCGGACTGGACCGCTCGACTATGGTCAACCGATCACGTGGAACCTCACAAAATCTATGTAGGCCATGACAACGATGTTGACTGCGTTGCCTTTCATCCCAATAACCTCTATGTATTTACTGCATCGTGCGACAAGACCGTGCGTATGTGGCATATTAGTAGCGGTAGCTGTCTCCGACTTTTCACTGGCCATACAAGTGCAATTACCGCTATAGCTTGCTCCCCTGATGGCAAAGTACTCGCAACAGCAGATGACACCGGCTCCATCATTCTCTGGGATCTGGCCAAAGGCCGCCGGAAGAAACGCATGCGAGGCCATGCAAAAGGCGGTATCTGGAGTCTTTCCTGGAGCGTGGAGAGCACCGTGCTGGTATCGGGTGGTGCCGATGGAACAGTCCGTGTGTGGGACGCTGTTCAAGAAACTATTGACGGCAAGATCGTCGCTGAAGGTGGTGCTGGCACAAAAATCGATGGTGCTGCGGGAGCTGCTGGCACGACGGCTGGGAAGAAGACAAAAACGCCCAAGGAGACTGTCGTGTCGGCGGATCAGATCAGTGCGTTCCCGACGAAGAAGAGTCCGGTGTATCATGTACAGTTTACGCGCATGAATCTGGTCCTGGCGGGTGGTGCTTACATGCCGTAGACGGCGGTTTGCATCATCTTGACCTCGGCGCATGTGAGGGCTCTGGAAAATGGCGTTGGTGGCGTATGGAGAGAGATATCAGGACCATCGGCTGGCTAGCCTTGACATGTATAGTGCTCATAAAATTAACGTCGCGATTGCTTATTTGAATTCGCCTTCTACTGTTCAGCAACCGTTCTCGGGTCCTTGACCCTCTGGTCATTCTCAGTATCGTGACATTTTGACTTGAAATGTTGCACTCGTGCACCAACAATCACGCGACGGCCACAGTCTGATTAGCCGTTGCAAATCAAAAGCATGAGTTCGACTGTTCGACTCCTACTTTACTGTCAAATACCGCACGTCTAGCCAGTACTTAATATTTCGAACACGGTTGGTCGAGGGTTTCTCGATTCAGTAATTTGATCACTCCGGCACACGTCGTCGCGCCTGTATGCGATACACAACATAGTCAATCACGCAAGATCTATAAGTAATACCGATCAGCTCTAACGATGGTCTACACATGCATTACTTTAAATATGTCTGTTCATAGGGTTATGTGTATGCGTGAATAGAAGAGCTGATGTTGTGTTGCATTCGTTGTTTGCCACATACCTGGGCTTATCCCTTGTCCGGTAGGCTTTAATACGTACGATTAAGTAGCTAAGACCATGAAGCACTGTATTAGAACGGTCGTTTGTGGACTTCGAAGTTTGCTACATAGCCATCTGTGGATAGATCAGAATCCCCAAGTACAGCAATTTTCTACGTTAACTCCCCTTCAGCGGCTCAACCCACAAAAAATCCTCTGGGTACCTATGGCGAAACAAAGCGGACTCCGTGCCCAAGTACAGCTCCTCATAATGCGATGTATTACAGCACGGGTGGAGACGCCCGTACTGCTCGTTGAGCAGTCTCTGGCCAAGTTCAGTACCTGTGGAAAGATACAATAACAGAGGGCTGAGATTGGGGAACAGCGCTATGTATGTACGATTGAGTGTTCCTGAAGCACACAGCGAGTCATGCATCTGCTCCCATTTGCTCCGGGGACCAGGGGGCATATCAGGGGCGACGCTCGTGTGTACTGCGTCAAGATCTAGCAGTAGTGAATTAGGGTCATATTCTATGATGATAGTACAATTGCTACTACTTACACTGGAGAACACTCATTGTGTAGGCCGATGCGAGATACATAATGCTAAAAAGCCTCCTACGCGCCTCGTCTCGCCATTGGGGGACAGAGTCATCAAAGTGCGTTCGAACAAATTCCCAGTGGTATAATTTCAACCCATTGGTAATGCGGTGAATGTGATGTAACAGGCCAGGATGAAGCTCTTTCAAGAAAGACCTATCTGTGCTGTTTGTCTCGCTATTTGCATAAATGGATGAGTCTTGTGCTTCTGTAGAGATGTACCTCGATTTTTTAGGATTTGTTTTCTTGTACCATCGCTCCAGGTTCAATAGATAAGCTGGGATGCTCTCGAGGGTATTGTGAAGATCACGAATTGTCTGGCCGAGCTGGCTGTCTTGGAGGGGCCACCGCAAATCATAATATATCGGCGAGACAGTGTGCCCTGCACGCTCGGTGTTGTAGATGTGTGGAGCTTTGCCGCTAATTAAGTCGGCATATGTGACATTCCAGGCAAAGAACGGTCCCTTGTGTGGCCTTTTCCGCTTATTATGCGCATGGATGATAGAGTGGTGATTGCGGTTTGTCCTTGAAGAGCATGTGTCCTTGAGTGCTACCTGAGCCATTTCTGGCGTCAATTCTGCTATGAATCGTGGTCTCGAATAATAGGACTGTCGAAGCGTAGCAGCGTTATTTGGATGTGCATGTGCCAATCTCAAGTAATGAAAAGCGAGAGTGTATTCATATGTATGTTAACGATGCTTTGATTGATATAGAAGTGCCTGAGCGAGTGCCTGTAAGTCCGACAAAACTGAGGAGTGGACCGATAGTGAGAGTCACTGTTCACAGGGCAAAGAACAAGAGCTGTATGTCTTGGCGTGCTTGTGGTGCCCCGGGCCTGAGTTACTTAGCAAAGTAACACGCCTTACAACGGAAGTCACTACTGTCTCCTAAACCTTTGACCTAAACAAACGATTTACTTCTTTGCTGACAGGCATGAAAGCCCTGAATTGCTAGAATATGTGAGGTTAGCTCCATCATACCGCACCAGTACATTGAAGACTAGACCAAAGGATCGCAAAGAAGATTTGTTCTGTCGAGCACAGTACGTGGTTTGTCCCGGTTAGATGATAACATACCGCATCGGCGTATCATATTGTAATAATATAATACCTCAACGTATCATACAGCCACTACTAAACCTCTCTAGAACAGCCTACATACATCTAATTTGGCCACACTCGGGTCATGGTCACTGATTTGCGCATCTCTCTTCTCCCATGTGTTGATATGGATGTGCTCATATTTAACACGTCCAAGATACTTCTTTGCAGCCAGCGCCGGGCTCACGAATATATGATCCAGTTGCTGGCAATTCATATCAAAGAGATACGTATACCGCTCCTCAGGCACCAAACCGGCGATTTCATCCAAGTCTTGCATGGACGACTGCTGCTGAAACACTTTCAGTGGGTTTGCGAAGACGAATTCGTTAAAGTCGCCCGCGGTAACGATCGAGGACGTAGGATCCTTGGAGAGTATTTGGCGAATGAATGTCGCGGTGATATTTGCTTGTTGTGTGCGCACGTCAAGGACGCCATTGATTGGTGGCCGCGAGTCGCCTTCGATAGAATAGAAGATGAGCCGCCTTTGGATGCGAAGTGGACGTTGATGGTGAAAAACTTATTGCGCCCGTCGAGAGTTTCCCATGCCGCAGCCAGGGGTTTGCGAGATGCTTGCCAGGCTGGGTTTGTAGGGTCGATGCGGCCGGGGTTGTACTTGAGCTCTGGACCGGCAAGGACTTCGTTCGCGTCTGTTGAGCTTCCAGGGTTCACTTTGCGGAGGCGGAGGACTGCTGGGTCGTATAAGTATGCGGTACGAATATTGCCACCGGGCTCGCCACCGTCTTGGTCGTCTACTGGGTCAATGTCGACATAAGAGTAACTGACGCCTGAGATGCTATTGATAGCAGAAGCGAGGCTGGCGAGGGTCAAGTTTGCATCAACAATGGCATCATTGGTTGCTCCATTGTTGTCTTGTATCTCTTGGAGAAAGACGAGTGATGGAGATTTCATGACGTTGGCGATGTGAGAAGCGATTGCAGGCAGAATTGACTTTGTTGGCGTAAGGTTCTCAACATTGTACGATCCGAAGGTCAGATCCTTACAAGTCTTGCCAGAAGTCAAGGTCGTAGAGGATGGAAGAGTGGGAGCAGCAGAGCTGGTGACGACAATGCCAGTTAATGGCAGGATGCGATAAAAGCCGAAGGCATAAGTAATGACACCGGTGATATCCTGGAGAGAATCACCAAGCTTAGTGCCGGCAGAATTGTTTGTCCCATCAAGAGGAGTGCCTATAATAATGGCCTCAGGATTCCCGTCTGTACGCTGTCAGCCTCACGTAACGTGTGAATGATAGTTATGTTGCCTTTGTTCGTCATCGTCAGTCCGCCTCTAGAATTCCTGCCTGATACTTTCCAATCGCCAGTGACCCAAGTGTCACCAAAATTATTCGGTTTACTGATGGCTTTCACGCCTTTCACGGTCACGAGCTCTCCTGACAAGCTCTCCCAGAAGTCCAGACCAAAATCACCAGGTCTTAACAAAGGGTTCGCAATGGAGATTTGACTAGAATTGTTGGGCACTCCAAAGATATCTCCGTTGTCAAGCCCAGAGTACTGCTGAGTCGGTGGTGAGCCAGTATCCTTGCCAATCACTAAAGGAGCGACTGTGGTCCCCGAAGACAGCTTGGTCACGTTACGCGGGCTGGTGAGCTCGGTCAGAAGCATGTACGTCGGATTCGCCACCGGACGGTATTCTGTAATGACGCCGCCGAGATTGACAATGTCGCCAACTGACAAATTCCGTCCTATGGTGCTGCTAAATACGTGGAGTGATTCTGAAGTGGCGACATCGTTGTCCGGTGTGGTTGACCGGATATATATGCCGGCAGGACTCTTTGCAGTGACAAGACCAGTTACGTTCGAAACCGCCTGTCCAGCATACGGTGAAAGGAACCTGTTGCCATTGATCTCAGCTATCGTGAGTGCTAAGCCAAGGTTAGACAAGGACAAAACCGCTATGCCATCGGTAACGGCGGAGAGCTTCATTCTGTTGTCGTAAAAGGCCAGTAATTCGAGACCGGCGCTGACTATGGGGGAACTGGATGGATATGGGCGTATTTAAAACATCAACCCGGGGAGAAATCATTGTCGGCAATCGCCCGTCCACTGGTGCATCTACAGATGTCGAGGATCCGAAGCTTGGCTTGATTGCAGAATGATGTAGCCAATCAGTCAACCACGTTGCGCGATTCAGCATTCGTGCCTGATGATGTGCCTGGTTGTGGTGCCGAGCCAGGAACGCCTCGGACTGCTCAATTAGGCGTTCCAGTCCGTTTCAGGCAGGAGCCAAGCCTCAGGCTACACATTCACGTATGCATCTGTTCAGGATCCCTCTCGTGATTATGCATTTGAGAGGAGATCTCCTGGAATAGACCTTCAAGGTTGTAGATACGTGCAATTTTCAATTGCGCCAATCAACCAAATTCTCGACTGCGGACTCTGCCGAGCGCACCACCACGTATCCCATCCATGTTGTTAAAGCCTTTTCGGTTTGTTAGACCATTCATCACTTTCCGACCGTTCCAAGCTGCGTTGATCTTGACTCTGTCTTCTGGTTTCTCCTCCATAAGTTTGCTCCACAGCTCACGAATGCCTGCTCTGCGCGCGGGTAGCATAGAGTATTGCAAAGAATAGAGGTTTTTACGATGGATAGGAGGCACAAATCGGCCTGTGACAAGGCACAGAAACACTCCTGGTGATAAATAATGCTTCCTGATCCGATTTCCCAACGCAAAATACTCGTGGAACATGGCGTTCAACGGCAGTGGTACGGATCGCAGATTAATGTGAGACGTACTTGAGCCCGAATCCATTGATGTAGGCCTGTATGTGCGCAGAGTCGGCTGCAGGTCAAATCTAATACCACCTGAGATAATCGACATTAGCAGTGCCTAGACTTGATAACGAGCGTCTTCTTACCTGGTAGCCTCCTTGAATCTTTGATGCGTAACATCAAAGCGAACAGTGGGAAATGATTCAAACACGCAAGCAGGGTATCCAAACCAGCCTTCACAGAAATGATGGCCATGCGCGCAGAAGCAAATGTCAAATAGAAGACAAACACTGTAGGAAGTAGGAAGAACAGAAGCGTGAATAGTATCGTTCCCAGCAACAGCTGGTCAAGTTCGTAGTCGCATGAATCTATACGATTTCGCAAAACATTACGCTTCTTTCCCCGGAACAGATGAAAAAGTGAAATTATTATCGTCAGCTGCCAATTGAAAATTCTTGCTGACGCGACGTAAAAAGAGTAGATATGCAGTGTGAGAAGAGAAACCAGATCCGCGAACAGCGATATCGGCATCGTGGCGCCAGCAAAACTCGAAAAGCCGATGAAGCGAATAATTCCAGGGAGTGCGGGTCGGAGCATTGACATTGCTCCAGCCCAGTGATCAATAACCCACAGGAAAAGGTCACCCAGGAAAGCGGCGAGCTCGGTGTTGAGCTTCAGCCCTCCAGGCCATTCCATCAGCCATGATATCATCCGCCGCAGGCCTTCTACGGACCATGTATTGAATACCATATCCATCTGGGAGGCTACAAGGACGGCATTTTCAATGATGTAAGAGCCAAGTGCAATACCGATGATGACGTCGTTAGCAACAAGCCACAGGCTATTGTAGAACCGGATATACTCAGGATGGTTGTTGGTGATACTCTCCCAGTTGGCCTTTCGCTTGCGTATTGTGAGGTACTGAATAGGCCAATAGCAAAACTGTTGGAGACGGATATCCACTTGTTGCGCAGTCGCCGAGATATCTTTCAGAGCGGCAGCTTCGTCAGACACTCTCCAGTCCAGGATGCGCAACACAAGCTCTCCGAATACCCTGTGCAGCATCAAACATAGGATAAATATATGAGCTGCGACCGGGTATATGTACATCGTCCATAAATATTGTAGGACGAGATGTATGTAGTCCCACAGGTCAGTCGCTGATTCCACGACTTTTTCACTGACACTCAGCGCACGCTTTGCTCGGACTCCCACAAGCCCTATATTTCTCTGCAACAATGCTGCAAGCTCAAAAGAGCAGTTGATCTGGTCGATTATGTGAGGTAGTGAGAGTTCCTTCCGGGTAGGTGGATGACTTGTTACTGTGTGAAGTTTCAGCTTTTGCACAAGTGCCATTTTCCTCTCTCTCTCGAGCTCTTCTGCTGCCTCGATGTCGCCCAGTGGTGTCCCCTGGCCGGACCGCTCTGGTTTATCGTCGAGCGCCAAGGTCATTGGCGTCAAAGACATATACTGCATACGCGTCGAGTGTGGACGGTCGAAAATGATTATCTGTATAGTTAGACCGTTCTCGGGGCAAAACAATCGTGGTCGCTTGGTATTGGGCTCCGTGTAGACTATAATGCAGGTGATATCGAACCTAGTCGGTGCCTGGATGGGATTCAGCAGTCCTAACACTTGTAATGGAGATCCACCACAACGATCGAAAATTTGGCTGATTGGATGTGGCGCATTACGGTATAAGGTTCCCACTTGCAGCGCATTGTTCACGCTTCTGAGCTGTCGCATCGTCAGTCACGACTTTGACCTCTAACAATTATCATACCTCGACGTCGAGCATAACGCAGACAACGAAGAAGTCGAGCTCTGAGTTTTTCCAACCCAAGAGGACTCCATTCTGCGAGGCATGATGTGTGCCAGAGGGCCAAAAGATGCGCATCAAGCCATTGGTCACAACCATATCATCTTCCGATGTTCTCAGAAAGATCCCCGCCGCTTAAGTTGTTCACGAGCAGAAATTCCGCCGCCAGCTGTTCGCGGGTGCTATCAAAGTAATGAGCTTCTTCCCAATCTATACAACGGTGTATGGGCTATTAACCAGACGTGCTTCCTGCAGTGCAATTCTTTCAAGAGGTACAATGAGTAGCAGGAAGAATACAGAAAGTATGCCAAATCCCTTCGCAGTTCGTGTCTATTTCAGAATATATTAGTTTTAGGTACAGACGGGAAGCTAATCGGTCACTCACAACTACACCGTGATCCCACGCGAATATCGCAAGCTCATACAGCCGTGTCACCAGGTCCCACCGCGCCGTTATATAGCCAGCAACGAATATGCCTAACGTGATTCCGGAAAACGGGTGCATAGATTGGCGATGACTCGGCACACATGCCAATGCGCTGGTCGAAAGATTTTGCGAACGATTGGCGACCCGATCGACGACTCGAGAGAACGAGCGATGCACAGACTGTAGTGGCCGCTAAGTTGTCGAAAGGATGTCGTCCGATGCAGTCATTGCTCATGTTTGAATTATCTGGCGCGAGGAGAAGCGTCGTTTGAAGTTGGAGATCTGCAAGCGGGCTGTCCCGCGTTAGCTCCGCTATCACGTGACCCGCTCAATCAAGTCACTCAACAAAAGATTGCATATCTCGAGGAAAAAAGTTCAACGGAACGTGTAAAGCACGAGTAATTATTGCTCAACGAGGCAGTATCCAGCCTGTACGTAAAGCCATCTCTTATGATATATTCAAAGTCTCTCCAGGTGAATTGAGGATGGAGCGGAGGTGAATTTTTACCTTAAGAAGCTTAGCAGAGGCTTTAGATCCACGTCTAGCGCACCGACGCGACGCGGCTCATTCGCATCCTTGCTTGACCTTGCATCACATTATATATCCACCACCATCCGTCGTGTCAATCGAAGTTTCATCGCGACACCTAACGATATCTTGCAACCCTCAGACACAAAACTCTGGTCGACGAGGAAAGACACACATAAAATAACATCTCAGATCTAGCTCGAAGCTAAACCACCTGCAAGACATCATGCCCATCTGCAGGTTCTGGCAGCAGGGTAACTGCAGGAATGGAAGTGAGGGCCAGTAAATCCATAGAGGTCGCACTATGCTTACTTCGTATACAGACGACTGCAAGTTTGAGCATGCTGGCCCTGGTGGGACCCAGAATCAAAATCGCTTCAACGCTTTCAATGCCCCGTCGAATTCGGGGCGCACGTTCGGAGATCGATACCGACCTGGTAAATTCCCTATTTCAAATTTGACAGATGAGGGGTAACATTTGATGCAGGGGGTAGCAATACTAGGGATGACAATACGTAAGTAGATCCTGATTGTACCAGCACTTTGTCTCATTCACCTACAGATATGGCGTTACCGCTAGTGCTATAGAGACCGATCTCTCGAAAGAACGGCCTATTTGGCCTTTGTCGAGCTATGGACCCGGCAAAGATGCCCCTAGGCAGCTTTTTGGTGGCTTTCCAGTCGAGCAGAGTCCCGAGGAAATGCGCATGCTAGCATATGCTGCTGTTGCAAATGGGAAACCGGAAGCTGCGGTAAGCATAGCGCTTTGCATTCAAGAAGTTATTCACTGATCATTTTGTTAGATGCAAGATGAGCGCGCACTTGCAGAACAAGTGAATGGTCAGATCCAGAAATGCTTAGGCGATCTTAATGGAGCAGTCAAGTATGTCCTTGATGGTCGAGATGCCCATCCTAATAGACATGACGAGTGCGTATCGGGAAATACGTCAGGTATAGGCAATCAAGCCCGAAGTAATGCCTTTTCTACGGTATCTTCAACGCCCGCAACCTTTGGTCAGAATACATCAACATTTGGTCAACCTTCTGCTCCCACCCAGACGTCTGCATTCGGACAACCATCCGCGCCAGCGCAAAACACAGCTTTTGGTCGGCCATCAGCACTTGGCTCTACACCAACTTTCGGCCAACCCTCTCAGCCAGTATCTGCGTTTGGCCAGCCATCAGCACCACTTGGGAATAGCTCTGCTTTAGGGGGACAATCAGCATTTGGACAACCGTCAGCTCCAGGCTTTGGGCAGAAGTCTGCCTTCAGCCAGCCGTCACAACCTGCTTTCGGCCAGTCAGGCACATCGTCGACATTTGGACAACCCTCTCAGCCAGGACTAACGTCTGCATTCGGCCAAGTCCCACAGCCAGGACCAACACCAGCATTCGGACAGCCTGCCTTTGGGCAGCCATCTACTCTTGGCCAAACACAATCTCAAGGCTCAAATTCAACGTTTGGTCAGGCATCACAGCCAGGTTCGACATCGACATTTGGTCAGCCCTCGCAATCCGGTTCAACACCGGCATTTGGTCAACCATCACAGCCGGGCGCAACATCAGCCTTTGGTCAGCCTTCGCAGCCAGGAGCTGCATCAGCATTCGGGCAGCCCTCGCAGACAGCAGCCGCGCCAGCGTTTGGTCAGCCATCAGCTTTTGGTAAACCAGCGTTCGGAACGCCATCTCAGCCTGCGTCGTTTGGTGGACAACTAAATACTGGCGGAAGTGCTTTTGGAAAGCCTTCTCAGCATGCATTTGGTGCATCGCCCTTCGGTGCCGGTATCAGTGGAGCTAACCAGTCACCCCATGTTGCCCAAGGAAATACCCCACAAACGTCTGCATTTGGCCAATCCGCATCGAATTTCGATACTGCTGCCAATCGAGCCACATCCACGCAAGCAAATGCAAATGGATTTTCTACTTCTCCAGCGCAGGGGTCTACTATATTCCCGCCATCCACGGTAGATTCAAGAACGAAAAATCAGAACGGCCTTTTGTCGTCATTCAATGGTCGACCTGTCTCTTACCAGACATGGCCTCCAAACACTGAGGGTGGATCTAAAAGGGCACAAAACAGTTTACCTTTCTATCAGCCAAATGGCAGAGACTGGGAACGGATATGGCTCACTGATATTCCGCAGCCGAATACCGCAGCAGAGCCCCAGTTGCCACCCAGTGTCGATACTGGGATTCTTACGGAGGCGTACAAGTTTGCTGTTGAAAATGGCAAATTTAAGGATGACATCATGCCGGAATATCCACCCAAGCGAGAGTGGGTCAATTTCAATGTCTGAGCATTTACTTGGCGCAATATCGCTCTCTAAATCATCTACACTGATGGTGGTGGCATTTCTCGCATTTCGTCTGGTCTAGTCACAGCTGCATAGCGAGGGCGTTTTACATGGTACATAGAATGTTGCGACTGAATTTGGAGCTGCTATAGAGGTCTGCTAATTCCTTTCAATAATGCATGATGTAGATTAGGCGAGTGCTTGTTCATACCGAGTCATGTTTCATTTACATAAGCTCGGATTGCATTATTACTGTGTCGTTTAATGCAGTCCATCCTTCTGCTCCAGATCCATTGACATCCCCTAGCACTCCCAACCCTGCTGCGCTACATAAAACTCCTAATCCACGAAGTTCATGCGTTTCAAGCCGGGCACGAGGCTAAGGCTCTCTCTCTCCCCCTTACGCCTCTACCCTACCTAGTTAGCAAAGATAAGAAGGGCCTCGGAGACGTGCATAACACGAATGAAATACCATACCGTTACGTAGCAAAGAGCACGGGAAGGGTTTCAGCAATGACCCGAGCCTTTCTTGCTCAACATTGCCATTGATAAACCAGCTCACGTACGGACATACATTCAATCCGGATACCTACTAGTATGGATGCGGTGCCACTCGGCTGCAAACCAAGAAGCTAGTCCAGCAGTAACTCCGAGACCTTCTCAGAAAGTTTTTTTGTCAGCCCAGCCATGACCATTGTGGTTTTCACGCTTAATAATGTGTAATTGAGCACTATTCATTTGACTAGTATTGGTCTTTTGTTCCAGTGGTTCACTTCCGACACCATGTACATCCTCTGATCACCAGATATCAGAATGTCAGCCCTCATCTTGCCCCAAACCGAAAATCATCCAGTATGTGTGCTCGGCGGCGGCGTTCTGGGACGACGTATCGCCTGTGCGTGGGCAGCCGGGGGCTATGACTGCAACATCCGTGATCCAGACGAAGAACAACGTGCGAGTGCAGTACGTTATTTTGAGACCAGCATTTCGACGTTTCTGGCGGCAGAAGGTGGCGCTTGTGGGACTGTACGTGCATACGATGACCTCGAGACGGCGGTCAAGGATGCCTGGCTTGTCATTGAGTGCTTCCCGGAACGACTCGACTTCAAAGTGAATATGTGTACAGAGCTTGAGAGGCATGCACCAAGAGACGCGATGATGTGTACAATTTCATCGAGCTATGTGTCGAGGGAGGCGCTCGAAAAGGTAGGCGACGAGACAAAGAAAGGGATTTGTAATATGCACTGGACGATGTCTCGTAAGTTCTGTCCAGTATAGCGATGGGCTGCTGATTTCTCGTAGCTCAGAATAAGATGGTCGAACTCATGACAGATGGACAAACTGATGAACGCGTATCTTCCTTCCTTTCGCAGCGCCTGGCGGAGATTGGCTATCTACCTGTACAGGCTCGCAATGAACCGACAGGCTTTGTGATCAGTCGCATGTGGGCGGCGATCAAGCGCGAGGCACTCATGATCGTATCTCAAGGAGTTGCAACCCCTGAGGAATTGGACTCGGTGTGGGCTGAGATGTATACAAAGAACACCGCTGGGCCTTGTAAGATGATGGACGCTGTCGGTCTAGACACTGTATCTTTCGTTGAACAGCACTATGCCAAAGAGAGAAACTTACCCACCGAGCATACCGTCGACTACCTCCAGAGATACATTGATGAAGGCAAGCTTGGTACGAAATCCAGCAAAGGTGGCTTGTATCCTCCTGGTACGGCTCAAGAGACTGCTCAGAATTCCGCTGATCACCGCGACGCGTTGCATGCTCCCACAATATACTTCCTTGATATCGGCCTTAGCAACTCGCCCAAGGACTTCTTTAACAAAGGTCGTATCCTAATGGGAGGGACCGATGGACGCCCACTCAAGACTTTAGTCGACAGGCAGCACATGCCCGATGGGATTGCGATATCACTGAACCTGGGTAAAATATTCTGGACAAGCATGGGCATACCGTCCGCGAATGACGGTTGTGTCTATTCCACTAACCTCGATGGCTCCGACATCCAGGTTGTCGTCCCTGTTGGAAACATCCATACAGGTAAGCAAATAACAATAGACCGCGTAAACAAGAAGCTTTACTTCTGCGAACGCGAAGGTCTCCGTGTGATGCGCTGTAATGGTGATGGCTCCAACCATGAGGTCCTCGTGCAAAACGGCGACTGGCGCAACCCGGACGAGATGAAAGATCAGATGCGCTGGTGTGTTGGTATCGCTGTTTCACCATCAACAGGCCAATTCTACTGGACGCAGAAAGGCTACTCGAAGAGCAACCAAGGCAAGATCATGCGCGCTAATATCGATTTCCCTGCTGGCCAGAACGCGACAAATCGGACTGATATAGAATGTGTGTTTCAGAAACTTCCTGAATCCATCGATCTCGAATGCGATGAAGAAGGTCATATCCTATACTGGTCGGATAGAGGAGAGCTGCCGATTGGAAACTCGATCAATCGAGCGTCTTTTTCCAGGCTAAGAGCAATCACGGACCCCAGTGTAAAGAGTATGCCGGAGGAGCACTATGATTTAATCGCACGCAACATGCACGAGACGATCGGGCTAGCTGTTGATATGAAGAACAAATACATCTACTGTACGGATCTTAGTGGGACGCTGTACCGGTTCAATTTGGATGGAGGTGGCAGGAGGAAGTACTATGACGGAGAAGGGTCTTTTACTGGACTTGCCCTGATGCATGTATGATATGTCTTGTTTCCTATACCAGATTCTCAACAATACTCTTCATTTTATTCTCCTTCTCTTCTTGGTGGTGTTCTTTATAAGAGTCCGGTCGTGAGGAGGGTGCGCTATTCAAATGGGGGAGCCCTCAACCCTGGAGAAGTCAGCAGAATTTCTATTGTAGATTATGTGTCTATCAGGGCCACAGTGGCAATGCTCGTCTTATATTCAGATATCGCCCTGCAGATGATCATAATTTTTACCTTCCACTGTCTTTTTACGTGCTCTGGAGATCCCGTGTCAGAAGCTTAAATCTGCTATGTTTTCTGCATCAGACGGTGCATATATTGTGTATTTCTGAGTCTCTTTATAATTGTTCGCAGGGCTTCTCGCTCATACTAATCCTCCTCTTTGCTTGTCTGTACCACATGCGCCCAGATGCTCGGCCTCTGTCACAGTCGCGCTTGTCAAGTTGTGGATCAGTCGCTACGCCAAACAAGAAGTAGCAGTGAGTCTGAGAAGAAGAATCGAATATGGATGCTTCAAGCACCGTACCCATCGAACACTATGCCCAATCTATAGGAATTCAGGGGTACGCGCTTGCCACGAGAGTAAGAGGTGGATGGAAGATAGCGAATGTATAGCAGCTGAGTGGTTGGAGAATGTTGAGTATTGGCCCTTATCAGTCACTGTTGGGTCTTCGATGAAAGTGGTCTCGCAGCCAGATGAATATAATCATGTTAAGATGTCATCGCCCGACTAACATGGACAATTTGGATTGTCAAGCCAATGCTAGCCGCGAAATAGGAAACTTCCCATACGTCGAGGATGGAATTTAAGGATTCTATTGTTTCCTATGTTTTACACGCTACCCATCAAGACAAATGTTCTAGGCCGGCACAGTTCTCGCTCTGTACAAACTGCGCTAAGCTCGCAGGAAAGTTTCCACAAACACCACCTTCATACTATTGCACACATTCGCCCACACCTTGATTCAGTCTCCGAACATCGTTTAATGGCTTCCTTGAAGAATAGATATCGCCTAACATTCTTCGAAATGTGCTCCTTGCAGAGCCTTGCCCGGTTGATCCTCCACTTCTAATCTACCAATTTCAGATGCGCCTTCTTGTACTGGGAACTGGGCAAGTGCTGATGATATCAGTTTCGACTCCTGCGAAGCTTATATTGACAAGATAGTCCTCTTCATTCGAGACGCGAATCGGGATCAGCAAAGATGGTCTAGGCCACGCCGACTCGCCGCTGCCAGCGAAGATAATTGAACCCCCCCGCTTTGATACTGTGCAGACACATAGTATTTCTCTCCAAGAATCCTGCCCAGGTCACGTTAGTACGATGAGCATAGCCACAAGATTGAAAATTGGGGAAGACTGTCACTCGACGATCCCAGTGTTCAACAGAGCATGGACCCACCCGTATGAGATCATTGATCTTGCCATTACAGCGGACCTTCTCTAGATCGGCACTGTTAGTAAGTCAAAATTTGTCCTCAGCGCGTGTTAGGCCGCCACAAAGCATAAGACGACTTACATCTAAATAGTAACATCAGCGAACCTAGGACAAACTGGTTATGGGAATCAATATTCAGGGGAAAGAAAGACGGTTTGAACTTTGACAACTCAGCCCATGGACGTATGGTAGTGGTGGGACAGTGTCTGAAGAGCACTGAGTCCGGTAACAGGCCGTACGAATGGAAAGATCTTTCATGTTGGCAACCCTGTATATTGGCTGGTCAATTTGTAAGACAGGCTGGGCCAAAATGAAATGTATCATAGCAGTGGACTCCACCATGTTCAAGTCGCTGGCACCGAGAAGGAGTTACACAATGGAATGGGGTTACTAATGGGCATATCATCACAAGTTATGCGTGTATCGAAAAGATGCAAAGCGTACCGTCGCTGACTGTCTGATGGTCTCGATACCTCAAATCTTCAAAGACAACCCAAGTCATCGGGTACCACTCTTCTATACTTCAACTGCGGTTTGGAAGATTTGATTTTATAATCGTAGCGTTTTTCGGCTTCGAATCAGGGGCGGACGGGGTACATAAAAGCTAAAGTATCGCCCATTAGGCTGAGGAAGCAGATTATAGCTTTGTACTAAATCATATTAAGACTATATAAAGTATCTAGCACAACTTCGAAAACTCCCGCAGAAAAATAAGACCTCGACGGCCATTTGAATCTTGCAAGCTGTATGTAAGCTTCCGTCTATTCGTAGCGGTACCTATATATCAGCAGCTTATAAATATATTTCAATGCTTATCGAACTATGCTCCTGTGTGAGAGTACTCTGTGCGGCCTATGGACAATCCCATATAGATTCTATTTTTCTATGCTATGTGGTGCTGCAATAAACAGCCAGTGAGCCCGGATATGTTACAGAAGTTCGTAGAAGCGTTGATCTACTATCATCAGCCTATCCCTTGACAGCGTATCTATCGAGGATACGTCACTGACACCGTACATAAATGTCAAACACCTCGCTTGCTAGGGGGTCTGTACCACACACGGGTTTCTGCATTTTGCTAGCGCGTTAGTGAATGTTATGACTTGCGCACTCTCCCTACCCACCCACCAAACTTTTTCTTGACCTTCAACTTTCTCCTTCGAACCACAAACTCTCCAATCATCGACAACCGGCTAATCTTCTGTTGCATCGTTTGATCATCTCTCAATATTTCCTTGCATTCTCTACTTTGCCCACCAGTACAGCTATATCCACCGATCTACCATGTCCACCTCTAGAAACCTTACTCCTGATGTTGAAGCTCTCATCGAAGTTGGTCTTAAGAGATCTGAGATCAGCACTGAGGTCCGGCATCCTGAAGTCGATAATGAAATCAATCTGGTTTGCATTGGCACCCTGAGACCATCGACAAGACTGCCCGGTGCGAAAGTCTTTGTGGACATTACAGCAGATACTTCGCTACCTCGTCACTCATACAGTATAGCACATCATGCTAACGCAATGATGTACGAGATGAAAGATGGTAGTCTCAAAGCCTTAGTACCACAGAAAATTTGGAAGGTGCGAGGAAGAGACATCCACCTAATGAACATCATCAAACCCAGCCTCTCAAGCGACTTCCTCGAGGGAGACGCCAAACAACAGCTGGGAATACTTCTGGGTTTCTGTTTTGGGGCTCTCCAGTGGGAGCTCAAAGGCTTGGAGGGGCACTTTGACGCAAAGAAGTGCCTCTTACAAACCTACAAATTCCTTGAGATAGGAATTTTCGATAAATCTAATGCAGGCTCTGCAGAGCCTTCTGCTGCCAGCCTAGGCTTGGTATGAGCTTCAAACTCTTTCAGAGACATCACTTACTGACTACATATGATAGGATTCGGAGAATACTGCTGCTGAGTACGGTGACTCTTCGTCGGCGGACAGGGAGGAGGAGATGGCTGAGTTTGCAGCAGAAGCGCACGCCCACTTTCAAATGATGGTAGCGTCGATCGCAGATGCAGCCCATGACTTGGATGGAACTACCCAGTCCCAGGTAGCAGCACTCCTCGCTAAGCATGAAGAGGAGCTGGATGAGTTCTTGGACGGTTTGTAGAGAACTCAAGCGAGTTGCTAGATGTGTAATACTACTCCCTTGAGGAGGCATAGCGTTGTGTTATCGTATCAAATAGGTATAGATCAATAGACAAGATGATATCTAAACGCCTTGTGTCATTCAACATGGCGTTATAGCTGTCATAACACTACTTTAAAGGGTTAGCCATGTTATAGTAGTAGTAAAAAACTATAAAGATCAGACCTATAGAGTATCTGCTACTGTGAGGACACCAAAGATCATAGCTATATGTACTACTAAGAGGTTTGAATCCATTGAATATCATGTAGAATGACAATCTTATATAACATCGAATATCTCTATAGGTGTTGATCACGCTTGAACATCCGAGGAGACAAGACCTATGGAGCATTCCCCTGTACAGTCATATTACGACTCACGCTCCTACTAAACACTATGAAGGTTCTACCATGTGAGCTATCACAAAAAATGACGTCTGTATCTAAATTGTGATGTTCTATTGCCGACAAGAGGCACTTAGTTTTATACCTTGATGACTAGCTTGACGATTCAGCACTGCCAGAAGGGCCAATACTTCTGTTCAATTTCACGAGTATATCAATTGTTTTGCGTGCAAGTGTTTGTGACTCGAGTAGACTAGAGACACTCAGGTGGTATTTCGTAGCTTAGAAACACCTAAATCAAGGATCCATTACCTAGTCTGAAGATCTGTATAAGATACGGATGCACACAAAGTGTTATGAAGTCTTATAACATTCGAGATTTGACTACATAGACAGAGAGGCTTTACTGCATCTACTAGAGGATATAGCGATTCACAATATTCCGCAGAAGGATACCTCGAGTAGATAGGAGGATATTCAAAGATTCTCCATACTATGGAAGTCTAGAGTATATTGCCATAGAGCTCGAGGTAGTATAGGTCCTCTAGGTCAGTGGTAGACATAGGGCTGTCGGAACTGTATGTCCTGACTGCCGGTTGAATGTTGCTGTCCTCACTTATTATGCGTCGGGACTCCATAGTCCTGATTATGGAACTATCTTCATCAACAGAATGAGGGAATATGGGTCCTGTCCAGCGGTCGTCATTGTCTTGGAGGGCGCCAGACATATGGAGGCTAGCAGGGGCGGCGTGAGGATCCGGATATGCATCATGACTAGGAGAGCAATTGGGCGGTGCAACTACTCTTGACATTTGAGAGTCTTCCGATGAATAACCTTCACATAGTCTAGCGAATTCTTCCAGCGTTTGGTCCCGCGCTTGATGTAGCAATACTGTGGCTCCTTTGCCATCGATTCCAAAGAGGATGGAATAGGCGAACAAATCGGGCACGAAACCATTCGCTTGGACTGCCCCAGCGCGCATGATCCGCTGCTTCAAACTTGTGTATCTTCTCTTCAGGTAGTCTGGCCTGTCAAGACTATCCATGTTCCGTAAGGTCATATATGCGCCAGCGAGCCAAAAGAACACCGGGCCATTTTCTCCATCCGCCTTTTGGACAGCTTCCGCTTCTTTCTTCCACAAGGCATTAACTGTGGCAAAAACTGTTATACAGGTAAGTGCTGGCTCTGACCAGGTGAGTTGTTCATCACTTACGTATGTCCAACACAATGAATGCATCGACCATAGCGCGCAGCAATCGTTTGACTGGTTTTTCGAATTCAAGACCTTGGTTTCCCTTTTCCCATTCTTTCAAAACCATTTCGATCTCATAAAACCTGCCCAAAGCCGTACTCAGCTTGGTTCGCTGTCCTAAATCCAAAGTCTTGAAAGCCTTGAAGCTATATCCTATGAAGTGCTTTAGCTGTTGTTGTCCTGGCGAGAATTGCCTCATTGCCTCCGGCTCTTCGATCAACTTAATGCGCTTGACCCTTTTTACCAATCTCTCTCGTGTCATCCCCATCACTATCTGGAGAGCCTCGATATTCATCGCCTGATCCTTTTCCGTTTGCTTTGAGGCGTGCTTGAGTACACTGAAATTGAAAGAGGAGTGAGCTTTGACTGCCTCTGCGAGGAGCTTCATAGATTTCTTCTGAGTGATGTAGTATGCTACTTTATCATAATAAGCCGGTGGATCTACTGGAAGGTTCTGGTTCCAGAGATCGTCGGGGGGTGATGACATTTCGTCGTGATTGTGGCAAGGTGACAACCTAAATGGTACCGTATAGAATCAAGCGTAGCTTCGTGAGCGGACCTCTAGGTTCTGGTGATACCTTAGAGTAAACAGACACTTGAAGATGTTTAACAGTCGCTGAAGTAGAACAACATCTTACGCAGCAAATCGCGCGGTAGATATATCCCAGAGGTCAGCCCTACAAAGCCACCTCATTCCAATCTAGCAAAGAATCGTGCCCCATACCAATGAAGTATAGCTTTTGTTATTCAATATGCTACTCTTAAAAGTAATATATGGAGTGAGACTGTAGATCTGGAAAGAAGAGAGGACTGTGTACCCATGCCATTCGCCACATATGGACTTCAGGCAAGTGAAGCGAGCAGCAGACAAAGAAAGCGTTCTAGCAAGAACATTCCCGTGGCGGTGTAACATAGCAAGAAATGAACTATCATGGGATTCTTCATGCGGTCATACAAAACAATGCTGACGACCTAGGAATGCCGTGTAACGTGACACATCCATACCAAGGACTTCTGGGATGACAGAGATAGGTGAGATAAGTACAAGGATATTCTTTAAGCCACAAATTAGTTCCGCGAATGACTGCTTGGAGAAGATCCATAGGTATATCAAGCCTCTACGGTTTTTCATAAAGTAATCTGGTAAAGTCACACTGAATTCGCCCGATCAGCCACAGTTCTCGATATCCCATGGCTGTTTCTAACCCAAGCATCATGTTCGACATCACAGTCTGTGTACGCTCAAGCTATATTGTCAACTTTTATGTACACTTCTTCGATACTTTCATGGCTCCGGGCTTATACAGATAGTGTTGAGTGAGAGCTCTGTCTCTATAGCCAGGCATGTTTCAATACGATTCACTCGCAAACCGGTTCACCTGTTCATCTCACCGCCTGCTTTTTTACTCACTCTGAATACGGTGTGCAACTGGACTTTAGGATGATTCACTTTCCGCTTGTGGCGAGAAGACTTTAAAACACGTCAACTCTATTCTTATCATTATGTTTCAGTACACCTGACTTCTCTACGACCGCAACAGCGACTCCCTGTTCTCAATATGGATCCTTACGTTCCTATCCTGTCCGAAAGCGACTGGGATGAGTTGCGAGATACTGTGATTGATATCGATGTAAGAGACTTCCAAGGCATGTTGCTGGTATGTATTGGGAGACTCGTCGATGGCACGATTTCGGCCGGAAGCAAGGTATTTGCCAACATCTCCGAAGACAATCAGGAAAGATGCAGTTATCTCATCACACGCGGCTACCTGGTATACGAAGACGCCTTCACCGGAATCCTCGAGCCCTTCATCATCAGCCGTGTCCGTAAGAGCGGTGGCAAGCTCCCTTTTCGAACTATAGGAATCAACGACGTTGTGGACCCGATTATTCCTTGCAAATTCTTGGCTGCTGATATATATCACGCCGGACCCAACATGCGTGCATTGGGCTATCGCATGCTCGAGTATTATCGCTTGTGTGGAAGCGTTCGTCCAGATGTTGTTGAGATGATGGCCAAAATATACGAGACAAGGGCGCTTACGAAGCCACCTCAGTCCCCAAAGCGCCACGGAGCAAAGTATAATGTACAGCCTCAGAAGCGGATCTCTCAGGAGCCTTCTCGCCAGCCTGAAATGACGGCAAGAGAAGTCGTGAGTATAACAAGGTCTAGAAGTGGCGATCACTGATCGTGACAGATTATCATTGATGACTCGGACGACAACAAGTCGGTGAAGCCTGAACACAATTTTCAATCCGAGCCCACGCTTCTGAGTCGTCTGCGTTCGGTATCGTCTTTTTCCATTTCTTCATCAGTCGAGTCTGCTAACACGGAGCGCGTGTACAAGTCCGTTCGCGGTCGTCAAGCTACCCCCGGCGTCGCTCTTCGCCAGCGTGTACACATGCGAAACCATCTTCCACGATCACTGTCAGGAGTGGGTCCTCTGACCACTCGCGACCGCCAGCCAGTAACACCCGGTCGTCAGCTTCTCCCAGCACCAGTAATGAGCGAT
Organism: Pseudovirgaria hyperparasitica; assembly: GCF_010093815.1. Classification (NCBI taxonomy): domain Eukaryota; kingdom Fungi; phylum Ascomycota; class Dothideomycetes; order Acrospermales; family Acrospermaceae; genus Pseudovirgaria; species Pseudovirgaria hyperparasitica. The sequence continues at coordinate 613,236 of NW_022985551.1, forward strand.
CTTGGCGTCACCACACCTCCAAATTCGCCCCCGACTGTCGAAAACTTAGGTGCCAATGGGCGACCAATGTCCAGAGTTTTACGCAGACATGTCGACAAAGCTCGCTTCGTGTATTCGGCGCATGAGACATTGAACGACGCATGTCAGCTAATCACCAGTGAGGCTCGGGTGCTTAGTCTACTTGAGCGTGGAAAGGTTGCAAGGCTCTTGGCTAAGGTGATGGGAGATGTGAGCGCAGCGCTGGAGGATCTCTGATGGTCTAGGAATGGTCCGTGTTGGTTATCAGTTCAATGTCGGACAGTAAGACCCATCGTGGCTTTCTGCTGTTGTAGAGTCTCGAAGGAGGACCTGAGGAGGTATGAATCGTTTGAGATGCATGTGTCGCATTTTGCCAGAGCATGATTGTGGAGGGTGCTTCATCATTTGTTCGTATGATGCACATATATGCATTCACACATGTTCTATCGTTTGTTTGATGAATGCAGACATCAGACAGTCTCAAGTATTTGAGAGATGGTACACCACGTGCGATTAGCATTCAGCTATAAAGTAATTGATATTTCTCACATTTGAATTGGACCTACTTGGGAATCTAGTATACATACGTCATAGTAGAACGCGGTGATATTAATGATTGCGGTAAATCCATCCTTTAAGCTAATGTGTACGTAGGTTTGATCGCTCTTCTACCTCTTCGGCGGTCGTCTCTTAAGTTTAAATGTGTATTGTAGGTCAATCGCCTGCTCCTTCATTTCCTGCCAAACGTAATGCCACTGACCTTTCTCTCCTACTTATGCGTTAACAATTGAGTCTTTCTAGTAAGTTTTAATGTACCATACCTTCTCGTTGCAGACCGCCCATCTCTTCTGGTGGCTTCTCGCCTGTCCTAAGCTGATGAACTCTTTTATGAACGCGACGCACGGCATGGTGAAAACTAGGCTGACGCAGGAGCTGTAAATTCATGTATCAGTGTCTGTCATAGTTCTACGTAGATATGTGGATGGCTTGCATACCCATTCGGCAGCCTTTGTCTGCGAAATGTCAGTCTGCATTGTAGGCTGTGGAGTGGCGAAGAACTTGCCTCGAACACTGCTAGCCACCACCTCATCTCGAGACGGTGTCTTCAGTGGCTACAGCATTGAGCATGCGAATCGCGATATACTGTTTCTCTTGTATGCACAGGGTCGGTGGTCCGTTGATGAACACTGCACCGAACTTCAGTGATATCAGCGTGCCTTGTAGAATGTCCTACACGCTTTATCGATAAGAGGTATTAATGCCTTAGGCATCAAAATTGATGGACAGCTTCCAGATAACAGAGTAGGCGGTTTATAGACATTATGAAACTTGAACGGAATATTTCAGGTAGCTTAAATCGTCTACAAGTTCAAGATTTGGACATCTTTTCGAATTCCACATCGGTATCACTATAGGCAGGCCGGGCTTGTCACGTGAATACGTGATAGTGCAGACGCGCCTTCTATCCCGCGCCCGGCCCCACGCGCTCCCCTGTGGATCGTCAACGTTCAGAACGAGCAAACGACCTATCGGGAATTTGTTACTATCTGAAACGTCGAGATCATGCCGCAGTCATAATAGAGAGGCGTTGTTTCCTGTCTAAGAGGATCATTCACAGCATGCTCCAATAGCATAACGCGACGGAGAGTTTGCAATGATGACCAATACAAGACTGAGGCATCATGCCGCCGTATTTGAGTCTGTGTTCCAAGGAGCGGACTCTAAAGCTGAGGGGTTACATTTCGCATCGATAGGGCCAGACCGCGAAAAAGCAGCCAATCCCGAGATACTGATAGATACTGTGTGTGGTTCTTGCTCGCACTATGTTCGCGCAGGATGTTGACGCCTTCAGGTCGAAACATACATCATGAAGATTCGATCGCATTTTACGATCACCTTGCAGCCCAAGGTCCAATCCATGCTGGCAACGTCAATTGAGTGTAAACGCGCATGGGAAGTACTCGAGAACATCGCACAGTCATATGGTCGTGCGCGAACCTCTTATACTCAGTCTTTTACGGACGGACTCACACAAATGATCAAGCAAGAAGCCAGAACTGAGACCGATGTGCAAAATATGGCCAAGGACGCTGTCAGGAGATTTCAACGCGAACTAGAGTCATTGTTCGTCCAGGCTATACCTGCTAAGCGATTCTCGAAAACCCTGAGCTATGTTCTTTTTGATGCGGGATGTAAGTTATTCCGCTTACACATGAATGCTCCAAACTTTTCGATTCACTCTACTGAAACTGGGGATGTGAAAAGACGACTCGTACAGCTGCTAAAAGGTCTACAAATGGTCGGACTGGGAGGAGACGCAGCTCACCGATCATTCGCTCATGCCATGGACAAGTTACTGAGTGAATTCGTCGTGAGCCACTACATGAAGGTAGATTGGTATGGCAAGCTTTCGGTGACAGCGAAGTTAAAAGAATGGATCAAAGACGGCTTTGGACAACTTGTTTTGTTAGTCATGGAGTGCCTGACCGACAGCACTACAACAGTGAAGCTCACATTTGGTATGGCTGAAATTACATCTTGGCAAAAGATGGCCATCGAACGTCTTGGTAGAGCTCGTGCGGACAACCTCTTTGATTACATAGTGAACTGGGATCAGTCCATCGGCGCCATATTAGATCTCAAGGTTCGATAACATGAGCCTCTGTAGTTCATTTATCTGGTCTAACAGATTGTAGGAATATCTCACCACGAACTCTGAAAGAGCACACCTAGTCGTCTCGTTCACAGGCCAGCTCTATCGGCGCCTCCTGCGCCCAGGGACAACAACTACCCATATCCTAGACATATACATTTATGTCATTAGGGCTTTCAAAGAACTCGATCCTAAAGGGGTGTTATTAGAACGTGTCGCTCTACCCATCAGACGATATCTGAAAGATCGCACTGACACGGCCAAAATTATTGTATCAAGTTTACTTGCAGATATTCAGGATGAAGACGGCAATCATGTCGATCCAGGTGGTGACATTTCAATAGAGATAGCCACAGAAATGCTCAAGCCTATCTCATCCACTGCTAACGACCACGACGACGATCTTAACTGGGGAGACCTGAATTGGACCCCGGAACCAGTAGACGCCTCTGCTGAATACAAGAGCTCGAGAGCAAACGACGTCATATCCTACCTCCTCACCCTCTTCGATCCAGGCGACTTCATCACTGAGCTGAAAAATATCCTCGGCGAACACCTCCTCACAAATTCAGACTCCTCATTTGACAAAGAGATTCGCCTTCTCGAACTCTTCAAGCTCCGATTAGGTGACTCCCAAATGCAAGCCTGCGACGTCATGCTTCGCGACGTGGTCGACTCCAAACGACTCAACACCACAATTTCTTCCTCCCGTCCCACAAAACCCCCTATCCGCGCACATGTTCTGTCTTCTTTCTTCTGGCCTCCCCTCCGCGACGATACATTCACCATTCCCGCCACAGTTGCCGAAGCGCAGGCCATCTACGCCGCCGGATTCGAAGCTATCAAGGACATGCGCAAATTGCACTGGCTGCCCGCTCTGGGTAAAGTCACCGTCGAGCTCGAGCTACAGGACCGCGAAGTGTCCGTCGACTGCACGACATGGCAAGCCAGCGTAATTCACGCGTTCCAACGCTCTTCGTCCGAGCCCCAGCGCGTCGGCGGTGTTGCGCGCTCTGTGCAGCAGCTCGAGGACCACCTGGCAATGGACGAAGCGCTCGTGCGCAATGCACTCGCATTCTGGGTTGGTGAACGCGTGCTTGCGCCACATCCAGACACTCCAGACACATATGTCGTACTCGAACGCCTTACCAGTGCGGCACGCACGACACGGGCGGAGGTCGAGGCCGCCAAAGAAGAGGCAGCAATGGAGGCACCCGGGGGCGGCGGAGTCGTTACAGCTAATGACCTTCTCGATCGTAATCGCAGTCTGTACGAGACGTTCGTGGTAGGAATGTTGACGAACCAGGGCGGCATGACGAGGGCTCGGATCTTGATGATGCTGAAGATGGCGGTACCAGGTGGGTTTCCTGGTGGAGCGGAGGACGTGGGGACTGTGCTCGAGGGCTTGAGAGAGGCTGGCAAGGTGGACAGCACCGGGGCCGACGTGTGGGCTGTCAAGAAGGGATGAACCATGGTGTGAGCGCGTACGCCAGAAACTTCAATATCGTTAGGGAGTAGCATGAGGTGCCTACGGGACTTGCTATGATACCACGTATGATACAGCCATGACATAATAGAGGTATCGATCTCTAAGAACCAGAAGCCACGTTTTTCAATATGCGCGCAGACATCCCCCCTCCCCTTAAACCTTTCCACGAAACATCGCAGACTTTCCAGCACGCCCGTTCTAAACTGGGCAATAAGAACCCCCCAAACTGAGAAAGCTAGCTCATGTTCAGACACGACGCTCGCGACTAAACCGTGAACCTCGAAAGACAACAGAATATCAGCCATGGGCCCTCCTCGTAAACGCACGTGCATGAAACATTTGAATGGCTGTGACAACCCACTGAGCGGGCTGAAGACATTCGGAAGTATTGAGGGGTATTGGCTTAGTATGGCTGGGCGCAGACGAGGATGGTGTGTTGTCGCTTTTATTGCAGTCAGTCATAATTTTTGAGGCTTAAAGAGCTCCGTGGGAGAATCATGACAGCGGCCAAGATATTCGCGTTACAACGTTGTATATTAGCTCTTACGTTCACTAGGCCACTATGATAGGTGTATTGAAGCTCTATGGTAGTCGTCTGTCTAGTGCTCATTTCAACCCATAGCACCTTCGACAGCCTCGGATAATGTCTCCCATCCCACCCTCATCCATGGCGCAAGAGCCGTTGCTCTCTGAGCATCTGCCGCAGTCCCGGTGCCACTATACGCTTTGGCCAGATCCGCTGCATCTAATGGCCCCATTGGCGGGACTGCGCGCCTCGCACTTACCAGCGCCATTTCCGCTGGAAACACCGCGTCGGTTTCGCCCGCGAGTTGCGCCCAGCCATGCGGCTGGCCGGGACTGAGTAGGATGCTTTTCTGGATAGACGCCAAGACAGGGCTTGGATCATTGTCTGTTGCTGATTTGGAAGAAAGCGATGCGATGGCATCGAGTACGATTTCTACGCGCCGCGCCTGTAGTGTATCAATGCTCACGCTTCCGCTCCGGATATTTGCCAGGTCTTCGTATACAGCCTCGAGCGCCTCAGTGTCGTTCTCGATAGCAGCCATGGCGCCGAGCAGGATGATAGCGTCGACATTTTGGGCGTCCGAGGAGCTGATAACGTCGAACAATTGGTCGCGCGCGACGTCTTTTTCATTTGCACCGCCATCGGCCCACAGGATAGTTGCGAGGAGGCAAACTACCTCTGCGGAGGATGCGGATTCTTCGAGAGCGGTGCGGAAGGCTGCGATGGCTTGTGAGGCGGATAACTGATCAAATGTGGTGCGTGCGAGATAGTGGTAGGCGAGGCCGAGTACGAGGCGACAACTTAGACGGATTCGAGTAATTGTAGAAACGTCAATGGTGAGTGAGTCACTGTCAGAGGTCAGATCGAGAGCTGTGTCTGCATTTTCAGCGGCGGTAGCATAGGCATGTGTAGCCAGGAGATTACGGGCGAGGTCGGCTTTTGCGGCCGCGAAGCATGATAGTGAGGTAAGAGATTCCGTGGTCTCGTATTCTGCTTCGAGATCCGAGCACAAGGTTTTCAGAGTCTCGACAGCTGCAGAGTAGTCGCCAATTCGTTCGAAGTAGATCGCATAGAGGTGTCTGAAAGGTGTATCGGTGGGTGTTTGGGAGATCAGCTGCTGGAGAGCGAAAAGGGGTTGGATGAGGTTTGTGATGTTGCTCGAGTCTGCAGCCGAGGACAAGAGATGATCAAACGTTGACAGGGTATATTGTTGTTTCGTGATGAGCAAGGCAGAGTCTGATATTTCGAAAGCATGTGTGAAGTGGGACAGAGCCTCTCTAGCATCTCCCCAGAGGAGAGCAATGAGGCCCTCTCCAACCCAAGCATGGGCATAGTCTGGATCAGTTGACTGTGCGCGGCTAAAGGCCTGGTGTGCCAGCTCAAGGTCATTACGTAGAAGGTACAAGGTTCCAAGGTTGGTCCAGACCACCACACTTCGCTCGTTAAGATGAAGACTTCGTACAAAACAGTGCTGCGCGACTTTTGGGTTGAGCTGTGTTGATACTACTCCTAGTGCATTCCAAAATTCTGAGTTACCAGCTTCTAGCTCGATAGCACGTTTAAAGCATTTCATTGCGGCTTTGAGATGTTTCGTCACTTTTTCGCCTTGTACGCTGCCATCAGGATTCTGTTCAATGTGGACGTGTGCTCTATGCTCGGTCCAACCAAGATTATACCATGATACAGCTCTCGCGTGTATGTCATTAGCACAGCTATAGATAGCGCGCTTTTGAGCAAGAATGGAAGCATGTAGTACAAGACGGAGCTTCGAAGTTGCTCCCTCTTCATCCGATGATACAATCTCCTTGACCTGATCGGCGCCTACTTTGTTTGTCTCGACGAAGATATCAAACTCCTCGATGTTTATATTCTTTTCAAGCAGAACCCGAATTTTGTCGAATGGTATGTGATCCAGTTTGCTCTGTACGGCAGAGAAGACGGCGCAAGCATCACCGACAGCTTTCCATAGATTGAAAGCCTCGGGTTTGTAGTCTGCGATTTCTGTAGCGGTCTCAATAGCTCGTATAGCGCTTTGGGCTGCCTGGCCAAAGAATCCTGTAGCGAGGCTTTTCCAAGCTTGGTCGACAAGAGTTTGGAGAAGTGCAATTGCTACACCGAATTCTTGCTTGCGTTCTCTTAATACCTCTTCATACCCAGCAGTAGCTGCTTCGTATTCTCCAAGCTCACGGTTGACATTTGCCAGCATATACTTCGTGAACCAGGCCTCGCCAGTCTTCTTCATCATAACGCCTTCCGCTGGATTCTCTGCATACTTGAAGGTCCGTGCAGCGGAGTTGTATCGTCCTGAATTATGATAACTTTCGCCAAGACCAACGTACGAATGGTAGTCATCTGGACTTATTCGAAGGGCGGCTAGAAAGGACACAACACTTTTGGAGTACTCCTGTTTGTTCATTTGCACCACACCAAGTGCAGAGAATGGCCAGCTGATGCCTTTCTTCTTTCTAGATCCTGGTGGAGGCTTTGCTTTACCTGAGTCGACTACTCGTTGTGCAATGATCTCCACAATATCCCATTCGCCTTGATCCGCAAACGACCGTGCTAAGCGTTCTGCTGCAACAATCTCTGATGCTGAGAGCTCGAAAGCTTTCTGGAAACATGACCTTGCTCTCTTCTTATCCTTGGCATAGTCGGCATAGTAATTGCCCAGACTAGTATAGGCGGGTGCAAAGTTTGGATTCGCTTTTATCGCAGCTAAGAACATCGCATATGCCCTTTTTCGATCTTTCCGCGCGGCCTTTGACGAGTCTAACTCCCATTGACATACACCAATCCGATAGCATGTTTGAGATCGCAAGTCCCTAGTGCGCGAGTCTTTCAGATCTATCTGTTCGAGGAGCTGTTCGAGCTCTGCGCGGCCAGTGGCGTAGTCTCCGTTGAGAGCTTTACACCAGGCAGCCTCCGTACCTATTCGAATGTTCGAGTCGTCTCGCTCGAAAGCTTTCCTCAAGAATCCAATCGCCTCGGCGTATTCCTCCTCTTCCTCTAACACTAAACCGACGCCTATCAATGCAGGCGTAAACTGAGGCTTTCTTGATAGAATATCGCTGAAGATTGATTTCGCTTCCGGATGGTGTCGTGGTGTCTGATACTGCACAAGTGATGTACCAAGGACGCTGTTGAGAGAATCAAGGTCATTCTGGAGCTTCAAACCAGACTTTTGACATTCGGATTTGAGAAGTTTTAGAGCCTTCCGTGATGTCTCCACGGAGCTTTCATACTCTTCTGTGTAGAGATAGTACTCCGAAATAAGACGATGGGCTAGGTATGAGTCTTTTGCGGCGTCAATGCCATCTGTCATGAGTAGCAAAACATCTTCAGATGTCAACGGCCCGTCTTGCTCGTCGTCCGAATTCTCCAAAGCTGCGCCGCCTTCGTCGGAATCGTCCTCTGGGAATGGTGATCTATCGCTAGCCAAGTATGCTTTGAGCACTTTTGCGAGGCCATTCTCTGGAAAGAACTCAACGAACTCTCTCAGTACGTTGACATCCATCTCAGCAATCTCTTCAACGTCTTTCCATTCGAGTTCAATCTGCCAAGCAAGCAGAAATGAGTGCTTGATTATTACCATGCCTTCTGCCATTTTGATGACTTGTTTCCTCCTTTCTTCTTTCTTGTCCGAGGGCGTGACGACGAGCACATCGTAAATCCTTTGAAGAAGCTTCTCTTCGTACTCTCTCCGTACGTCATCTTCATTTGTCCAGTCAATGACTTGCTGATACAGCTCTTCCAAGTCGCTTCTCTCGAACACCTCTCTCCTAACCTCATTCGTGACCTGTCCAATCCTTGCACCAAGTCTCGTCCTCCTCTCACCAATTTCTTTGTTAATCTTCTCTTTCTCCTCAGTCTCGGTAAGTTCAACCAGGCGCTTGTACGTTATCGCAGGATGCGAAATCCTGCCCTCCAGAAAGTCATACAGACTACTGTTCGGTAAGAGTACCCGCAGGGCTTTTGAATATTGTAATTTCGTGCCATTAGCTTTTGCGAAACCTACGAGCTTGTCAACCGCCTCTTGGCATCTATGCTTGTCCTCCGCAACTGCATAAATCCCTGCAATCTTGACTGAAAGATCGATATATTGATCGACCTTCTTTCCTCCCTGTGAGCCATAAAGCTCTCGCAAGCCAAGGTATGGGTCTTTCTCGTTCGGCCTGAGGGCTGCAGCGGATTCGTAGGCGGAACTAGCATCGTCTGTTCTGCCTAGCTTGTCGTAGGCGCGACCAAGGAATAGTTTACTTTGTGCGTCAGTTAGGTTTCTGGATGTGTATGTGTCGACAATTACGCAAAGTAGTTTTCGGGATCGTTGGAGAGAACTCGAAGTGCCTGTTCAACAGCGTCCCCCCACTTGCCCGCATCGATTGCAGCTTTTGCAGCTTTGAGGGCTGCTTTCGAACTAGACATGTTCGTAGAAAGAAGTTCAGATGACTGGCGGAGGCATTTCAGCTAATAAGAGCCACCATATGAAACAGAAGCTCTCTGTAAGGATATGGTGGTGGTAGTCGGTCGTTACGCGCACTCCGTGGAGGTCGTCATCATTTGTTATAAGTCGGATAATTGATGTCACTAGCTCCTCTAAGAAACACTACCTTCCTACACGCGCCAAGAGCCCAATTCCCCGCAACCTGAATAAATCACTAGGCACTGCTACGAACATTTCATTTATTTCGACAATTGGCGACTCTATTAACTAGTCCTAATCAGGTTAGCATACGCGAGACCTAATAGACATGCATAGACTGGTCAGATCATGGTTTTTGTCATATCGTACATAAGTCTTCCATGTTACCGCATCCATCATAAATTACGCTCTGGTATGCGGTATTAGAGACGCTATGCATCTGCTTCGAAGGGAATGAACGTATATGCAGCTCGAGATCTTGCGGCTTCCACAATACGTTAATGTTTTAACCATGCATTTGCAATTGGTGAAGCAGATGGGCTGCCCGTGGGTTGAAGGACCGCAGTCCGCACATGAATGAAGCCAATCGCGACAGTGTTTACCGCTTAGTTCTGCTGCGATACCCTCTATTCTCTGCCACAATTGCAGGTCCAATTTCAAGCAGGTCAAGATTACTGGCCTTCTGACCACCGATACCTGGTCATTAAGCACTGGCTCTGCTAAGACCTGCTATTTGACCACCTCGAAACTTGCACATCAATATTCCGTACCAAACATCTTATTCCTTAGGATTCAATCATCGCGTTCGTAGCGACATTTCACATCGAGTCTCGTACAGCCAATATCACATTAGTCACGAGTAGTTACAGCGATCGCTTTCGCAAGAGCGACCGGTCCATTTCCTCTTATGCGCCGATAGCTGCTGTCCGGATGGCTACTCACTTTATCAAAGCGGATCTGACCTTGGTATTATTGTGAAGAAGAGGTCTGAGATCTTCCATCAGGTTAATCCTCATTTCGAAGTTCAAAGTTGTATGGGAACTGTGGAGGGGCGCGAATGAGCGTTCATTGTTGCTTTCCGGAAAGATTTTTACATTCTTTTGTGTATGGAAACACTCGGTGGATTTCTATGACTAGACTTGCCCTGTGAGCATACCTGGTGTACCCACAGCCTGACGAGTCATGTATACAACATAACTGTCATAATACCGAAGGATAGGATCAACGTAATAAAAACTGGTCAGTGCACACGTCAACAGATGCATTATTGACTAGTGAAAGTTTAAAACACGTGCGAATAACCACGCGCTGTAGTAATTCATGAAGATAATGAACCTCTTTTTCGAAGTTAGGCATTGAGATGAACTCGCAGGCGGTATACTGAGACCATATTGCTAGAGGCCGTTGAGCGGGTCAGAATTGTTGCAATCGACTCGGCGTCGTACGTCATTTACACGATGCAGGAGACGATGAGAGCGGCATACGAAGTGTAGAGTGTGCGATTTAATGCTTGAGCGTGGTCGGAGATGTTTATTGGGGCGCATACGAGATTCTTGTCGCTGTCGGCGAGGCCGTGAAATGAAGTGCCACGGGCGTGCGTAGGTATGACTGAGGCCCTAATATATCCATCTTGTCGACGGATGTGTGGGCGCGTATCACTCGGGCTGTAACGTGTAAGCATATGAGATCCATATAAGTTGATATCAGCACAGAGCAGGCTCTGAAGAAGGACACCAGGAGGGAAATAACACCAGAGCTCTCCTGTCTACTTCGCGGCATCTTCCGTACCCAGGTGGCTCGGTTTCGCCATGATCTCAGAGGGACTCATCTTTACAGATGTCGCAACACCTAGTGGGCTGGAGCACGGAAATAACACGTCGAAAGGTTTTTACGTAGAACCATGCGGCTAAAGAACGATTTGCTTCGCAGGCTCCTGTTAGAGACATCGTCGAGGCCGCGTGTGCTATAGCTTTGACGAAGGTAGAGGGCCCGTGGAGAGAAGTCTATCTCGTTCTGATCTGTCTGACTTCTGCGCATGGATTTTCACATATAACAAGCGTGTTTTCCACTTGTATGAGGATGGTCGCTGCAGTATGGAAAACCTTGTGTGTGAAGATTTTCAACTACATGTAAGGTGTCACACCCGTCATTTAGTCGCTGGGCACGCGAATGAGGTCTGCATCCGATGAGGCTTGTTCTAGTCTCGAGTCAGGAACTCGAGGGAATATTCCGTTCATGTCCGATAGATGGGCGATATGTGGTATGTGGTACAACGGCGTAAGCACTGGTGGTCCAGGTGTCAGGCATTTCACGCACGGATTCGGAATCTAATCCACAAACGGTCGTCCAGTCTTTACCAGTCAAGAAAAATCTGCTGTTCGTAGCGCTACGTGTCTATGTTAGTCTTCAGATGTAGTGAGAATTAACCATGGTATGTGGCAGTCATCATCTTATCTATAGACGTGCCGAGACACTTCAAGACTTCAAGCGCCATCGAGAGGGTCGGGAGAGCTATTCTAGGACTTTTGACTGGGACATGGACTTTCACAGCCCTACGACCGTCCAGGACTCTCTGACTTAGTTCAGGTCAGGTCTAACTGAAAAGGGCCTAGAGGTTACTCAGTTGAGCTTATCCGGGGGCAGGTCCCCACCTAGGTAGGTGTGAGGGTTTCAATATATATATCGTTTAGCTAGACTTGGCGCTAGTTTCATATCTTTATGTACGTAAACAATCATTGGATAATGAGGTGCGAGTGACATTCTCGAATATAATAGTGCCTTGGCTGTCTCCCAATCTTTGCATGGTCCAACCTGGGATACACCTGACTTTACTGCCGATCGAGGGTGCTCTAGCAGGCATCCTGTCTCTTGCGCACATACTACGTTCAATGCGCTGCAAGAGAACAGTGGGCTTCATGGGCGCCGATCAGTGCTTGTCATTCAAACGTCAAGTCAAGGCGTCTGGGCTTCAAGCGCATTGATGAGTACCCTCAACGCAGGACTTACAGCTACTCATCATGGCAACATGACATGTCTCTGTAGACTCTTGAAAGATCAAACAACGGATCGCACCAGTCTTGTCACTTGTATGGATATATACATTAGGGTTCGAGCGATGACGCTCTCGCGACCAGGAAGCTTCGATAGACACCCAGACTCTCTGCAACAGTGTATCAACATACCGGGATGTACCTCGTCCACACAGCGCCCCAGCTCGTGTCATCTCGCAGACTTCAAATTCAGGTAGCCCACCTGCAACAGTCTCTTTCTGAGTTGCTTCTACTGCTACGCGTAAACATGGGACAAGAGTCAAAAGCCAGGAATTTGGTCGTTGCAATCATTACCCATACGAGTGTTGCATTGATTGTGGTTTTATTGCGGCTTTACGTCAAATTTATTCTCACTAGAACTGGAAGTCATGAAGATTGGATTGTGGCTGTTGGCATGGTGTGTGGCGTTGCTTTATCTGTGTTACAATTTGGGGCTAATCGCGTCAAAGGTATTCGCCATCCTCATGACTATTGCCCAAATGCTCGGTGAGTATCCCAAACTCAGAGGAACGTTCTCAAAGTAACATTGTCGCAGAATTTCGAGCCGGTCTAGGTCAGCATCAGGACCATATTAATCTGTCGCAAGCGATAGATCAGCTCAAAGTGAGCAATAGCGTAACCAGATTTCAGTACAGATTGCTGATATGGGTATTAGTGGCTTTGGTGGAGCATATACGCCTACACCAACGCGCTGAATACTACGAAACTGAGTATTCTCATGTACTATCAACGCGTATTTAACAGCGACCATAGGATCATGACAGGCGTGAAAATAGTGGGCATTTTCGTCATCCTGAATTGGATCACTGTCATTTTGACGAATCTGCTGCATTGTTTGCCGATTCATGCATTCTGGGAGATTCCACTCAAACCGACGGCGAAGTGCCTGGATACCTTTGCGTAAGGCTGCCTTGGAACATAGATTGTTCGTGGCTGACTGCAATAGACTCTGGAAGGCCCTTGCCGCCATAAATATTGTATCAGACGTGCTCATCGCGGCATTGCCGCTGCGTGTTGTATGGGGTCTAAAAATGACCAGAACAAAGCGAATTTTATGTTGTCTCTTGTTCGCGCTCGGAGGCTTGTAAGCTCTCCCCTGTGCATGCAATACGGACATCAGTTAACCATCAAAGTGTCTGTGTCGTCTCTGTCCTTCGTCTACAAACTGTGATGGTTCTTGAACGACATATGGACGATAACAGTTGGTACGGCAGCATAACGGTGCAGTGGTCAGCTCTCGAAACCAACATAGCGATCATATGCGCGTCGCTACCCGCAATGTACCATCTCGCGACCCTGACTTGCAGGTCTGTTGGTGGGCATCTTAGCTCTCACAGTCAATCATACTTTCGCAGCACAAAATCGAACAGGTCTACAAGATCGAGAGACGAAAATTCCAAGGCCATTGGTTCCCTGCCAAGGAGTGCGATCAGGAGGGTTGATGAATTTAGTGTACATAGTGAAAGCGTTAATCGACTGGTCGAGTCGCAGAAGCCAGGTGGTGAAACGCCAGACTCAAGATCTGACCGAAGTGGTAGTGACAGTGGAGCGACGGAGCGCTCGAATGGCTGGGTCGAAATGATGTAAGTATATCCATAAAATCCTGAAGATAATGTTTGTTCTGCATTATGGGCCTGGCAAGTACAGGACTCAAAAAGCTCATTGTCAATCGTACCAGAGATGCGTATCGACGTGACATACGGCGCGTGTTGTTTTCAAGAGAAATTCAGCAGAAACTTTGCGTACATTCATCTCCGTCCTCTTTCAATCGCCAGCCATGACTACATTTTTGGCGCCCAACGCCTCGCCCGTGGTATAGATCGTGAATCTGTAGAAGATATCATCTATCGCGCGCGCAGTTTCTGCCATACAATATATCGGGTCAGGTAGCGTGGTTCCGGCGATTGGATATAGGTTGACGAAGTCGAAGTATACATAGATGGTCCGTTAGACTTTCTAAAATGGTTCAACTAGAACAACAGGAGATGGGGAACGTGAACGACATAGCGCCAGTGCCGGGCATTGTTTCAATTGTATCGCTCCATAACTTTCAGACGAAAGTTGATTGAATATATGTTGGTTAGAGACATGAGGTTGAGTTGGATATGCTGCAGATAGGTAAACTGCAGTAGGCACGAAGCATGAGAAGAATGAGAGACGGACCGTGAATAACAAGGGAGAAGTAGAAAAAATCAATACCGTGGCTTACGCTTGACATACAAAGGATTTCCAGAGTTGCAATGCAGCGGAATTCAATTGAACTTCGTTGTAAACAACAGTATGTACCTTATGTGAATCGAACATTATAACACATTCGACGGAGACTTGGTGACCCATGGTGGAAAGAGAGTACTGATTCCCATCCAGAGTCACGGAGTATGCTCAGTATACACCTCATATGTCAATACTGCCGATCTGCGATCTTCGGACGCGCGGCTTCATCTTGCTCGAACCTGTAAGGGGGCCCGAGGAATGTCTAACAAAAATTAATTAATAACATAAGTCAATAAACGAAGTAAGGGCTTTAAATGAGATAAAACCCACCCTCAAAGCGATGGCCTCACATCCCTCTGACACTGCGCCGTCCCTTGAACCTTCGTACTTGATAAAATAATCATTCTGGGCATCTTCTGTGCAAACTTTGAACCCTGAAAATCCCAATCAGTATAGGACGTCGCATCACGCAGAATCTGGACTTTGCAGCAATTACCGTTGAACATCGATGGCCCTCCATCACTGCTCAGTATTCCATATAACCCATCCCGACTGACACTAATCAAGTCCCAACCGTTATTACCAACAGTCGTGTCGTTGCTAAAAAACCATTGCTTCGAGATGAAGTCCCCGTCTGTTTTTTCCGGCCCAAATGCAGCATGAAATCCGTCGGTGATCGCATGTAACCCCTCTGCACTAGCAAGTTGCAGAGTTCCATTGGTGAGGCGAAAGCCAGTTATAAAGCTTGATGGCCCAATGGCAGCTCCCCAAGTGCCATCTTCCTTGGGCACAATACCGATAGTCCGATACGCTGATGAAGTATTGACAGTACTCCAGATCTGCAAGAAGAACGGATTTTCATGTAGAGTGGTGTCATTAACACTAGATGGATAATCGAAAGCAGAGACGCTCATAGCGTGTAGGAATATGGCCATCACGACCAGAGCCGCGGACATAGTGTCAGGACTTTCGACTTGCGAAGTGACTTTTGATGAACGTAAAATCTTTCGCGATACAAAACTTTGCCTTTCATGCAGCATTCAGATTCCAAAACCAGCCGCCGGTTAGCCAACGGCTATAAGTTAAATTAACCGTCGAAAGACTGAAAACTTATTAGTCTTAGGCTAGATATCGAAATCATGACCCCGCCTGACAGCTCGGACGTATCCGATCGATAACCCGTTTTGATTCGGAACTGGATATCCCTTCGATATCGATCTTACCTGCAATCACTTGTTGTAGATCAGGTAATACTATTTCTCTCGAAAGTGCCTTGAGATAACTGAGCACCTTCAGCTCGAACGCGCGCACAGGATAGCTTTCGCTCGGTAAGTGCATTCCCTCACGGACAGCGGCCTCAAGCAGCAAAACCGCCTAATACCACATGAGTAGCCATATTTGACCGGCCAGTGAGACTAACGTACCTTATTCATGTATCTCTGCCGTATATCTGTCCACATCGGAGACTCTTGTAGAGCCGCTTCATCGTCACAGAAGAGCTCTTGCACACTGGGTCTCTCTTCGAGACTACACGTCCCAAAACCAAACGCAAAAATTTCGTTCAGAGGTTCGGAACCATGTGAGCCGAGATGAAGGTACGATTCCACACTTGCTTGAAGCATCCATTCACCAAACAGTTCGAGTAAACGCTCGTTTATCTCCCCTGCGTATCGGTACGTGCGTGCGAGTGTCTGTTCAAGGAATATCACCAGAATATCGCGTAGACTCGCATAAACATGTTCGACATCAGACCTTAGGTCATACCTGTGATTCGACTGAAGATCATTCACCAGAAAGCTCACGTATTGATAGCGTATCTGCTCCTCTAAAGGGAAGTATTTGCTCATGAGTACATGTGAGTGCACGTAACCATCTTCCCGCTCCTTTAATCGATTTGAGTTACTGCGTCGGATGTCTTGTAATGCTGAGTCACTTATAAAGTTTGCGCGGTACCTACATGTAAATATTGAGGTGGTATAGAGCAGGCGAAGACGGTATTCCGCGTCAGTAGGAAGCTTTCGATTTTCTAAAGCTGGCTTCAAGAGACCGAGCCATTCTTTAATCCGATTTAGTCAGCTTGTTTGTTATACCAGGAAGTCTAGCTTATTGCCAGCAAGACTCGAGGAGTGATCGTACCATGGACTGCTTCGAGTTCTCCCGAGGCGATATTCCAATGCGGCTTTGCGCCGTTCAGCTCATTCTCACGAGCCTTGATGAGTGATTTGATGCACTTGTAGACCATGTAGTCGAGAATTGTGACGTCCACGTCGAATTGGGTCTTGCTGTCGACCGACCTGAAACAGGTGTGGTTCTCGAAAAGTTTGATTTCTTCCTCTTCTGTGCCACTCCACTGTTTCAAGGTACTCAGGGTCCCAGTCAGGTCCTGTCTCTTGCGCTTGCCCGTAGCCATAGCCTATATTTTACAGCGCATGATGATGGTGATGGTTGCACGACGTCGTAGCAATCGGTAAACGAATCGACCAACGGGCGGGTCCAGGAACAAGTACTTCGAGCGTTATTGAACAAATGGAGTTGGGTTGACGCGACGACGATGTGGATACGTGCAAATGTGTGCAGACGTGTCGCGGCTGTCACGGTGCGGTACCCACTTGTCCCGGCTGCACCCTGGCGATCTCCAGCCGCCACACCACAGATGACGTTGCCCGGTGCGGGAAGACCAAACGGGAGCTGAAGCTGTTTTGATTCATCAACCTCACGCCAGTTAGGATACCAACAAGGTCTCATAGAGTCTACAGCTGCGTCAAGCAAAGATTTATACTCTTCCTTTCGTTACACACGGAACAACGGTATTGGCTCAGGTCCACTCCATTATGACGCACCTCTTGAGAGGTAAACAGGCTGGCATCCACAATGATTTGTCCGCAGGAATACTGCCAGAGTTCTTCAGAATTGACGATGTAAGCAATCCATTTCAACCCAACATACTTCTTTATGGACTTCACTCATATCTAAGGTGTAGATCACTCGTCTGGGTATCAACTCTCAAGTTTCGCAAATCGCGTATGACCCGGTGCAGTCCCTAGTTGCAGTTGGAACGAACGACACGAAGTTCGGCAATGGGCAAATATATGTTTTTGGTCAAAAGAGGGTTGCTGTCATGCTGGATATGAAGATGAAAGCATCTGTGAGAATACTACAGTTCTGCGCGGACAAGCTGATATGCTTGAATTCGAATAACCACTTGACCATCTTCTCTTTGGATACGAAAAAGATACTGGTTTCATACACGCCTCCAGCTACGGTGACTACAATGCACAGCGATCCTACTCTTGACTATGTGCTGCTTGGCACTACATCAGGCTCGTACCTTTATTAGACATGACTCTGGACGAATACTGACCATAAATTAGGTGAGATATTCGCCTATGATTTGGACAGAGAGGCTATGGCACCATTCAAACTGCCCAACTACTGGCGGCAACAGAACCCGCAAGTTCGTTCCGCCCCTATTATCTCATTGCAACTTCATCCTCGAGATGTTGGTTCGCTCCTGATAGGTTATACTGAAGGAGCAGTCTTGTATAGCTTCAAGCTGAACCAAGCCTCCAAGTTCTTCCATTACGAGATCCCTCGAGGAGCCCCAGGTGGCGACTCAGATCCAGGGACAATGAATAGACTCAGATGGCCGAAGCTGACTCAAGCCTTGTGGCATCCAACTGGAACATTCATCCTTACTGGTCACGAAGATGGTAGTCTTGTCTTTTGGGACCCTAAAGACGGGCGCATTGTGATGGCAAGGACGCTTACGGATACAAATGTCAACCAGCCAGGTGCAGGAATTGTCAGCATGGGTAATACCCCGGGCACGTTTGCTGCGAAAGAGCCTATCTTCAAGATCGCATGGTGCGCCAACACAGACCCCGACGATACATGCATTTTGATCAGCGGCGGCGCCTCAACCACTCTAGCGACCAAAGGTCTTACTTTGTTTGAACTTGGTCGAACTCCGAACTATGCTACCTCTTCCTGGCAAATTCTATCAGGCCATCTCGCAGACCCCAAGCGACAACGAATCCTTCCGTCTCCTCCTAATGCTGAAGTTGTGGATTTTTGTCTGATTCCACGTACGTCGCCACATTTCGCCGGTGCACACGATCCGATAGCTGTGCTCGCAATCTTGTCTTCTGGAGAAATCATTACGCTTAGCTTCCCCAGCGGTATTCCAATCAACCCCACAAATCATTTACATCCTTCTATGACCTTCGTTCACCCATATATCTCGAATTTCAGTCTATCGCCAATGGATCGGACTCGCTGGCTGGGATTGACCGAAAGAAGACAGCATGGGCCGCCAATTCTTCGTGGTGGTTTTGAGGAACGGCATGTGCCGAAACGATTCGAGAATCGTAACGTCATACAGACAGCGCATGTAGACGGGACGATCCGAATGTGGGATGTTGGTCATGGAGACGAGATCGAGAACGATACACTGCTACAAGCTGACGTAGGTCGGGCACTGGGCCGTCTTGATGGCGTTAAGGTATCGAAGATTTCCTTGTCCGGTGCAAGTGCTGAACTTGCCACTGGTCTAGAAAGTGGTGAGGTAGTAGTGTTCCGATGGGCAACTAACAGATCACCCGGTGTAGAACCTCGCACCAATAGAAAGAATGCAATACGGGAGCTCACTGATATTACAGACCGGAAAGACCCAGCTCTATCCGAGGGGTTTCATCCTTACACGCTCCTAGACGAACAGAATGGCCCGGTCAGTGCGTTAAACATGTCAGACGTAGGATTCTTGGCGGCTGGATTTCAAGGCGGCAGTCTGTCTGTCATAGACATGCGAGGACCTGCAATAATATACAATACTAGCGTCACAGAGTTTATAAAGGATAACAAAGGTGGTAGTTTCAAGCGAAGAAGCCAGGACAAAAATCCATCATCAGCATATCCAACAGCGATAGAGTTCAGCGTCATGACAGCTGAAGGCGACGGTGAGTTAGTCGATAAGCTTCTATGGCTTCACATTGATTATTTCAGATTATTCAAGCATATTGATGCATGTTGGCACGAGCAATGGTCACGTTGCAACATTCAAAATACTACCAGGAAGTGGAGGTATCTACACGGTGAAATACGCTGGCTCGGTCAGTGTTGATGACCGCATCATTACTATACACCCTATCAATTCAGGCACAGGTAATGCTGCCTTTGCAACTCAAAATGCGGTCGCCGGGCTCCGGACGGGGTTCAAGACAAGCGGCGTGATAGTAGCGGTGTCGCAGACCGGTGCAAGAGTATTCAAGCCCGCGACAAATAAAGGAGCACACAAGACATGGGATGAATTCTTTTGTGACTCTGCTACCGTGGTCCGCTACCAAGATGCCGGCTACGCTCTCATGGGTCTTTACGGTGATGGATATGCAAGAGTATATTCACTCCCTGCCTTGAAAGAAATTGCGGCTGTGAGAATCGACCATATTTTTGACATCCGTCGCTTCCAAGACGCTATCATCACTGCGACTGCAGATATCCTAGGTTGGACTGGACCATCTGAGATGGCACTGGTCAATCTCTGGGGCGCTGGACTGGACCTTAACAAGGCTCGCGATGGGTTGTTCAATCCCGAGTTGATGTTTCCGCCTCGACCAACCATCTCGAACTTTCAATGGATGTCCGGGACCCAATATGTGACACCACTGGACCTGGACTTACTGATCGGGGGGCCCGATCGACCACCATCCAAGAAAATGATCATGCAGGCTCGTGCTGAAGACCGTGAACGCATGCAAGCCGAGAGAGCGCTGAAACGGCCAGCCGCAGCCACAGCCTCTAGTGATGAGGGGTATTGGGCATACATGCAACGTCAGCTCAACGAGAGAGCCGAAAGATTGAACATTGTAGGCGACTCGATGGACCAGCTTGGAAACGCCAGTCAAGGATGGGCAGATGATGTAGGCAAGTTTGTGCAGAAACAGAAGCGAAACATGATCATGGGAGGTATGTAACATCATTTGCAGGGCTGCTTAGCATGAAACTAATCGCCTATAGCTGTTAAGGGTAAATTTGGTCTATAGTGATCAAGTTGCTGTATTGTTCGAGTAAGGATGTGTCCCGGGTGATGGCACAGCTGATGTATACGGGCGATGAAAAGGTAAGACCTGGCCTGACTAGCCCATGGCGCGAGCATTTTTGAGAGCATAAAAGGTGCGAACAGCTTTCACGAGTCGGAAATCAGGTTAAATGTTTGTAGGTTTCCCCAAGAGTGCTATGAAAGCCATGGCTCCTATTGAATAGTATATGAGCGAAAAAGAGCCATATTGCCCTTCGCCACACCATATCCCTCAGGTTCTCAGGAGGCAGGGACAATCTGGTAGTGCGTCAGTCCCAAGGGGCCGGCGGCGAGGACGTTGATTTGATCGCTGCATCTCTTCACCAACAACGGAAGGGATTTCTACAGATGATTTCTAGAGATTATATCTGAAGACGTTATAGGTCTAATATGAGATGGAGAGTGCATGCTTCTGATCAAGTGTTCATCTCATTGGGATGTGTGAGGCCCAGGTCTGATGTTAGAGTGGGTTGATACATTTATGCGATAGTACTTGCAAACACTATCCTGCGCAAACAAGCTCAATCACAGTGGCCGATATCGGCGATTGTTCGGATCTCGAAGCAACCCCACTAATTTGATGGCTCCCTCGGGCTTGAATACGCGGTTATATAGAAGACGACACCATCATGGCCTCAAGAAACCTTCACTCCTCCGCTTCGCGATGAGGCATCACTGCCAGGCATCTCACAATCTCAATCATCCAACATGATGCAGCTGAGGGGTCCAGTCCTTACCTTCCCTTTCAACTGCCTGCAATGCAGCACCACCTCGCCCAAGATCAGCGTCATAGACGCTACGCGGGAAAGCATACGTCCTCGCCGCCGTACCTACGCTCAAGTTCACTCCAAGCCGCACGAAGACCTATACTCATGGCCTGTTCCTGAGCCTCCCCATCGTACACCCACCCCCTACCAGATCCTCCACCATAAACCATCCGATCGGTACTCCAAAACACCCTTCTACCAGCTCGTAAAGCTCTACCACCCCGACCTTGCTAAAGCAGACTCACGCATCCGTGCCCTCCCTCCACATATCCTCGCCGAACGCTACCGCCTCATCATAGCCGCCCACACCATTCTCTCTGACCCTGTGCGTCGCTCTGCGTATGACCGCTTCGGGG
The DNA here is from genome assembly GCF_010093815.1 of Pseudovirgaria hyperparasitica. NCBI lineage: Eukaryota > Fungi > Ascomycota > Dothideomycetes > Acrospermales > Acrospermaceae > Pseudovirgaria > Pseudovirgaria hyperparasitica. The sequence goes on from NW_022985551.1 coordinate 634,802, forward strand.
CCGGCTGGTCTGCCTCCAGCACGCTCGGCTCCTCGTCATCCACGACCGGCAAGTCAAGCTGGTACTACCCATACGACTCTCACATGGATTCATCCTACAAGGCACAGCGAGAGAGATGGCGGCCCGGCGAGTCTCCCATGGGTAACGCGACGTGGGAGGATTGGGAGGCGTGGCGCAAGCGGGTCAATCCAGACGGACATACACAGAAGCCGATTTATGTGAGCAACGGCACGATGGTGATGTTCGTTTTGTGCTTGACGGCAGTCGGGGCAAGTTTGCAGAACCAGCGCATCGAGGTTGCGGCGGAAAAGTGGGAGGACCTTCAGGAACGGGTCAATCGGGAGAGCGCGAAGGATTTGCGGCATGTAAGAGAGGCGGGAAGGGCGGCTGGGGATACGGAGGAGAGTATCCAATATTTCTTGGATTCGAGGGCAGGAAAGGGCGAAAAATGGCAGAAAGAAGCGCTAAGGAAAATGCTGCCGCGCAAGGAGGTCTGTGAAAGTGGAGGGGTCGCTGGAGACGTCAAGTGACTCTCTGCTTGGAGAAAAATACATTGTGGTTTGTCACGGTGTTCCACGCAGCAGTATGACACGGCGTTCGACAGGGCGACACAAGGGTTAGACGATGAAACGATATATATAGCAGCCATGGCTCCGCATTGCGTCTTATACACGATACTAGGACATGATTCTAGTTTAGCGTTGCACCTCGACGGCTGAGTCGTCTCTGATCTCGTCTGGACGAGACTTGGAGAAGACAATACAGACGTCTTATCATTCTACGCGTCTGTCTTGTGTCTCAGGACCAGTAACGCGTGAGCAAAATGCCAAGAGCAACACCACCTTTATGCGACCTAACGCAGGCGTGTCTCTTTCCGACCCTTGGATCTATCCTTCTCATTCAAAGTGGCTGTAGATATCGTTCGTCGTCCACGAAAACGTTACATGATATTCCAATGTCTTCTAGATCTACTATGACGGACCATCACTTCAGCGGCCAAGACACAGTAGCTCACGCCTCTCACGCGAACATGAATCATTTACATCAGAGCACTCGACATATGTTCTAGAGAGATGAAGGCTGAATGCATGGTAGACACACAGGCAAGACGATGCCAACATCGATCACAACCACCCGGACCATAACTACTACGATCACGAACAAGATAACTTTAGGCACCACAATGAGCACAACTACATTGATCATGAGCGTTGAAATGGCAGGCACGTTTTACGAGTCATCATAATGTATGACTTTAACGCCAGCTAAAGGGCCACTGATCCTGTGGGCCTGGTCTGTGATTTGAACGCCAACGCCGACCTGCTAAACCTGGTACATAGTCCGTAATAGATGGGAGACATCACGTTCCATCAACCAATGCCGTCGTAAGCCCTCTCACTCTCCTACTGTTTTCATCTGCCTCTCTCTCCTTCTCCAATCTTCCCGTAACAGCGCGCTCTAGTACCGCCTGATCCCTCTGCCTCTCCGCCATCCTCTGCAACCCGACGTCCAATGCAGCCTGAAACCTTTCTGCACCATACAGTTCCTCGTACTGTTTCCTGGTCTGTACTGCAAGCTCGGTCTCGATTGCACTCAATACAGTCTTGGCCTTCGCAGTCACGTCGCGCAGCGCCTTGCTCTCCGCCTCTAGCTTCGCCTTCTTGCGTTCGTGCTCGGTTTCCTTCGCTGCTTCTGCGTCTCGCTTGCGCTTCTCACTAAGCACTTGCTCACGCTTCGCCTTTGCGGCAAGATACCTCGCTGAATGCCCGAGGGCTGCACCGTGCTTTTCTGGTTGCATAACGTCGAGTGGCGGCACGGTGAAGAACAGGACACGGCCCTGTGCGTCGCGCTGGAACTGCTCGCGGATCTCTGGTGGGATGGTTAGGTTTGCGTGGGTGTCGAGAGTCCAGACCTCTGGGGCTTTGGGCGCTTGGTAACTGTGCATGCTCTGAGGCGGACCGGTCGAACGTTGTTGGTAGACGCTGGGTGTATGAGATGTGGCATGTGAATGGTGTGGCATAGGAGCTGGCTGGTGCGCATAATTTATGTGGGGGGTCAATTGTGGGAAGACGGGAGGTGGTTGACTGGGAGAGGGATGTTGCGGCATGTGCTGTGCTGGAGATGCAGCGTTCTGGCTGTAGGTATGCTGATGATGCGACGGTGTGTACGCAGGCTGTGGGTGGTGGTTTGGGGTAGGCGTAGGCGCCGGTATTGGGGTTTGAGATATATTCATGTTGTAATCTCGCCGCGACTGATTCGAGTAGCCGTCTTGTTGTGGCGCTGGCACGTTTGAGATCTGTCGTGGAGGGGGCGGTGGAGGTTGAGGTGGTGGAGTTGGAGTGGGCTCCGGAGGTGGTGAGTCCTGCGTATCATGTCAGCGGTGTTGTTCCCAGGTGAACAATGCACAACAAAAACAAATCCTTACCTTTGGATCTCGCGGGCGGTTGTGAACCGCACCAATCTTTGGAGGCGCGTTTTCAGCGCCCCATTGAGGTTTAGGAAGATCGTCTGTCTCTTTCGCGTCGTCCGCGAGTAGATATGCAATTGGACTTGGGTTCTTTTTCATCTTTTTGGGTACATCGAACAAATCCATCTCATAGTCCTTTTCCCTGACCTCGTCCGGCAGGCAGCTGGCCCAAGTCTTGATCTTATTGAGCTTATGCTTTTCTTCGTTGTACCGAGCCTCACAAACATATATCTCTTTGTCTGCAGGAAAGTTACGTGGACGGCCTTTATTATACCGTGTGACGAACATGACGAAGCATCTGTCAACCACCTCTTCTATAGGGTGGTCGCGATACTGGCCGGTCTTGACCACCTCATTCTCCAGAAAGTGACGGTCAAAGCGATGGATAGTCTGCTCGGGGCGGTAGTACCAACATGCATTGACCCATTTAGCGCCTTCTTGATCTTGCCACGTCCTGTATACTTGTGCGACAATCGGCTTGGTCACGTCGTTTGCGTTTTGGATATGGACCCAGTCGCCAACCTTCCAGAGCTCTCCGTTGTGCAAAATGCCGTTTGGCATAGGTAGTCGACCATCTTCCATAACGAACTCCGTGTCAGCCTTCTGCTTCTCGGCCGCTGCCGAGTCTCGAGCCTCCTTCTGGAGATGAATGGCATCCTGATATATCTGACTATCATCCTTGTTGTAGCTTTTGGCATTTTCGAACATAATCTCAACATCCTTCATGAACTGGTCGACAGAGGTATACTTCTTACGCTTCAATTTTTTCTTTAGTACGTCCATGGCCATAGGGACTTTTATTTCGACATAGTACTCGGGCATCGTGGTCTTATCGGGCAGTCGTTCAAAGGCGCTGATCATGAGCTGCGATTGCGAGTTCTTCGGTTTGCGCATTGCTTTCATGATATTCTTGATCCTGGCTTCCATGGGAGTATCCACCCGTGGTGGCCGGCCACGCTTCTTTCGAGATTCTGCCTCTGCGGCAGCCTTTTCTGCGGCGTCAGCTTTGACATCTGCCTCGCGCTTGGCTATGGCCGTCGATGTCCTGGCGCCTTTCCGCTTTTTGCGTCTCCCACCCTCTTCGTCAGATTCGTCGGCATCTTCGTCTTCTTCTTTCTCGTCCTCGTCCTCATCATCTTCCTCCTCATCTTCCTCTTCGCCATCAGCCACCTCGTCGTGAGTGGGAATCTCGCCGAGATACGGAAGTGTTGCAACCTCCTCGGTGATGATCTTCTGTTCGACTAACTTCTGCAGTTGAGCCTCGAGAACATTTTTTATTATGAGCGCATCCTGGTAGGGGCCAGAGTTCGGAATGTTGTAGACCTGCGCATTGAAGGGGATCAAAGCAAAATCCCTGACAAACTCGGCGAAGTTCTTGTATTCCTTGTTGTTGATCTTGCCTTTAATCACACTAAGCGCCATTGGCTCTTGGATGACGAGGTAGTAGTCCGGAACATTGCGCTTGTTGACCTTGCGCTGGAACCACTTCGAGGGATCTTCACCACTGCAAAGAGATCAGGACGTCAAGACCACAGAATAGATTTGGGAGCTTACTCTTGTCTATAGTCGTAGATGTACTGCAAAACCGATTGCATGGCTTGCCATTCTTCGTCTGAGACCGTCGAGGGGGCTGCATCGGACTGAGATGTCGGCTCCACGGTCTCGGTCGTAGGCAAAGGAGTGTCGCTGGGTGCGCGTTCGGCTGCCATAGTGTCTAGTGATGTTGCGACACGCAGTCGAATATGCGCAAGCACTGCGATGGGAGAAGCTGCTACGAATGAGAAGTTCGAAGATGGTTACTAAAACGCGACGCGCCGCAAGCCGGACGGCTTTGGAGTGGAATATGCCAAGGCCAAACTTGATTGGTTGCATTATTATCACTCAAGATGCCACGAAAGTAACGCAAATGAATTTGGGTTTCCCTGTTTTACCATACTCTGTGTAACTTAGGTCCCCCTAGAGATCCTCTGGAAATGATGAGGTTCTGCGAATATTTTATTCACGATACACCTGCATTTCTCTTTGGGCCTGCGGGTAACGGAATGCACGCTAAGCATCCTAGAATAATGATGAATTGGTCTATGGACTATGCAATAGTCCTTCAGACAACACCATCGACTACCATCAACGATTTTTGCTCGCTTCACAAGAAGTTGCCTGGGGATTGATCCATGGAATCTGCGACTGACTACTTTTAAGAGTTAGGAGCCGTTAGAGACAGAATAAACGCACGTTAGCAACAGCGCCACCCTCTAAGCTATTATCTGTCTATATCGGTATCACAAGACTGGAACTTCGATACAGCATAATTTTCCACACTGACAGCACACCTTCATTCATAAAATGAGAATCAGATTGCGAGCGCCATCCGGTGTCTCTATCATAACTGTGGCCGACGATGCCACTGTCGCAGATCTGACATCCGCAATATCAAAAGAGACATCTCTGCCCTCATTCGATCTCAAGTCAGGGTTTCCACCCCAGCCCTTGGATCTCACGTCTTTCGATTCCTCGCTGTCACTCAAAGATACCGGTCTTAAGCTAAATGGCGAACAACTTATCGTCTTATCTCGAGACGTTCAAGCTCAAATGTCTCATCCTCTTCATGCTGCCCCTCCGACTCTCTCATCACAGCAACCCGCTCGTCAAAGCAAAACTTCGTCCCAGGGCTCTGCTCAACAACCACTCTCTCTATCTAGATCGCCCCGTGACCTCGAATCAGATCCGCCAGAGGTTCCTATTCCGTCACACCAAGCGACCATGGTGCTCCGAGTCATGCCAGACGACAACAGCTGCATGTTCCGTGCTGTTGGCTCCGCCGTACTCTCTGATAGTTTAGACGTCATGACAGAACTCCGCTCCGCAGTTGCGCAAGGCATCCAAGCCAATCCCGATCTCTACAGCGCCGCCGTATTACAAAAATCACCTGATGAGTACTGCAAGTGGATTCAGCGGGAGGATAGCTGGGGAGGTGCGATCGAACTTGGCATTCTAGCGCAGAATTTCGATATCGAGATATGCAGTATCAGCGTGCAAGACTTGCGCGTGGATCGATTCAATGAGGGCAAGGATAACCGTATCATCCTCGTCTACTCCGGAATTCATTATGATACCATCGCTATGAGTCCGAGTGATCCGCCGCACACGAGGGCCGACATGCCTGCTGATGTTGATATTAAGCTTTTCGGTACTTGGGATGAGGAGGTACTGGAAAAAGCGAGAGACCTTTGTAAGATTCTCCAAGGCAAGCATTATTTCACTGATACTGGCGGCTTCGACATTAAATGTAATAAGTGTGGATGGAAAGGGAAGGGTGAGAAAGGAGCTGTAGCGCATGCAAATGAGACAGGCCATTACGACTTTGGCGAAGCATCGTAAAGCGGAGAGGTAGCCACAGCTTTATCATATTCATGTACTACGAAAGAGACGATTGATGTGTATAGGAAGCCTGAGCCACATCCAATATATCAGATGTACCCAAAGATTACATGACAGATATCAGTATCATCAAACAAATGATGTGCGCTAGTTCTTATGTCACGATCAAACAGGCCCCCAAAGATCATCATCTCTAGCCATATATAGTCCCTGACTTGTTCAGTAGTGATTACCTCACTTGCTGAACAATCATCAACCCTGCCACCAAGCCTGCAGCCGTGGACACTAAAAACAGGGCTCACACTATGATTCAACGTCCATCCATCCTTCATTCCATGTATTAGGCAGGACGCCTGAGATACTTCAAATATGCGGTGTATCCCATCTCTTGCCTACCTTCCTATGTCTACCTACTACCTACCCCGCCATCTAGCTGTCTGGGTTTTCACTTCATTCTGTCATTCTTAACCTAAAGTTTCTACTCAACTTCATCCAGCTCAAAGTCAACATCGCCATGTCTCCAACTGTACCCACCGTCGACTTCGGCAAATTTATCCATGGCAGCCCATCGGAGAAGAAAGAAGTTGCGGTGCAGATTGACGACGCATTCCGCAACATCGGCTTCGTCAAACTTACAAACCACAGTGTACCCAAGGACATGGTACAGAAATGCTTCGACTGGGTGTGTTTCCTTCTCCTCTCGTTCATAATATCCCTATATCAAACCACCGCACTACGCACTAATCATTGTCACCCTCGAACCTTAATAAACCCTACACCACTTCTCACACCCTCTACTATCCCATCTCCATCTCCCTTTACTCACACCCACCTCGCCACAGTCCAAGACATTCTTCTCCCTACCCCTCGAATCCAAAATGCTCTGCCCACACCCCCCAGGCGGCGCCCACCACCGCGGCTACTCCGCCCTCAGCACTGAACACTTAACCAGCATCCCGGACACCAAAGAATCCTACGAATCCGGAAACCCACTCGACGCCGCACAGCCCAACATCTGGCCTCCCGCCGACTTAATCCCAGGCTTCCAGCCCTTCATGGAGTCCTTCTTCACGTCCTGCGCGGCGTTCGTGCACATCTTGCTCACCGCGCTGTCGCTCGCCCTCGACATGGACTCCGACTTGAGCGCCACGCATAGTGAGAGTCTGTTCCAGCTGCGTCTGCTGCACTATCCCGCTGTGGCTAGGCGTGTGCTGCAGCGTAATGAGGCTACGCGGATTGGTGCGCATAGCGACTTTGGTACGCTGACGCTGCTGTTTCAGGATGAGGTTGGTGGGCTGGAGGTTGAGTCTCCGCCTGGGTCGGGTACGTTTATTGGGGTTCCGGGAGCGCAGGGCGAGAGGGGCGAGAGTGTGTTGGTGAATGTGGGGGATCTGCTTGCGCGGTGGAGCAATGATCGGTGGAAGAGTACGGTGCACAGGGTCGGGGTGCCGCCCGTTGTGGAGGGGAGTGCGGAAGAAGACATGTGTGCGCCGCGATATTCGATACCATTTTTTGCTACGGCGAATGATGATACCGTGATCGAGGCGCTCCCGGGGTGTTGGAGTGAGAGCAACCCAAAGAAATACGAGAGTGTGACGGCAAGGGGATATGTGCAAATGAGTATGGCGGAGTTGTATTGAGATTATTTGTTGACAAGCGGAACGGAAAATATCGAAGGCTTGGACTCGACTTATCAAATCTCTCCTACATGAGATACGATGCCCATTCCCACTGGACTACTTCATGTCGAACAAGACCATGGATAGAAAACAAACATAACCATTCATCTTGTACAGACCGTGCCCTTATGTCAAAACGCCTTTCTACGCCTAGCCAGATGTGCACCCAAATGCGCCGTCGTAAGAAATAATTCAGAAAGAGTTTTTATATCGAATCTCTGGACTTCTTCTTTTTCTTCTTCTCGATCTCCTCGCCACCCTCAGACTTTCTCTTCTTCTTCTTATCTTTCTTCTCTGACTTATCCTTCTTCTCTGACTTGTCCTTCTTCTTGCGGCGTTCCTGTTCAAGAGGACCAGATGTAACCCCGTCAACCATCTCGACATCCTCTACGCCGCCGGCTGTTGGGTCCTCAACGTTAATGTCCCCTAGAACTGCGTCCATTGCTTGTGCCTGCATCGAGTTAATTTTGTTCTTGGGTTCCAAGTCAAATTGAAGTTCTTACCATGACCAACGAGTTCTTGATAGGTGCCTTTCCAGTAGTATAGAACTCCATGCGGTCCTCTACCTGTGCCTTCAGGGCTTCTCCGAACTTAGAGCTAGGAAACTCAGAGAAGTTATCGATACGCGAAGCCATTGCGCACTTGTTGGCAATGTATCTCGAGATCCGACCCTTGTTTTTGGTGCCAGTTCGGCCGATGAATGAAGAGTGGTAAATGATACCGTACTTGGGGGTGTTGCCCTTGGTCTTGAGGGCGCGGAAAAGAGCCTTCTCGGCACCAAGAATTTGTACGGTTGAGGCAGGCATCTTCGACAGATTCGTCAAACTTCCGGCCTTGGAGATCAGACGGGCACCGATGATCTCACCCATAAGTGCCTTTAAGTTTGGTGCAACGATGCCCATCTTCTTGCCAAGATACAGAGCTAGTCTCTTGCGGTATGCATAGAGCTTGACGGCGCGGTTCGCAAACAGCATGAGGTGTTCCATATCACCCTCTGACAGATCCCGACCCATGCTCACGCGTGCGGCGTTGATGATATCGGTAGCAATGGATTCGTCATCGTTCACTTGAGCTGCAAGCTCATGAAGACTGTCCATTGAAAGAGTCGACTTGTTACCAATATGTAAGACAAGCTGGGCGTAGGCCTGGTTCTCCGAAACGATCCTGATTAATTCAGGAAAGTGCCATCCGTACCACTCGCGAACTCGCATGCCGAAAGTGTTACATGCTTTGTCGAGCTGATCCAGAGTCGCAATCGCTTGCATAATGTGGTTATCGTTCTTCTGTACGCTGAACTTCACTTTGGCTCTCGAGTACGCGTGGCCGAGACCGAGTTGCGAGCGCTCGAGATCCCCCTCATTCAGCTTCTTGACCAGCTTCGATCCGTGCTCACGAGCTCCACGGAGCAGATCCGCAACAACTTCACTGGTATCCGCAGTTTCGCAGTTGACTCCGGGGAATTCTTCCTTGATACTTCCAGCCAGTGTCTTGTCGAGCAGGCCCAAGGTGATCTTGTTCTTCTTGCCCGCCTTTGGGAGTGCACTTTCCAAAGTAGCCTTGAGGTAGTCGGACAATATTCCCTCAGATAAGACGTTTTGATTTTCGAGGGCATGCTGGGTGCTCTGGAACGGAACAAAAGTGACGAGCTCAACCAGTTTTCCTACAATACTGTCAACTCGCGCTCGCAACGGGCGAAAGATTATTGTCGACAGACATACCGAACTTGGCAAGATCAGTAACACTCTTCTGGACTTCCTTCAACCGAGAGCCAATGGTGTCGGGCTGCATCACAACCTTGTACACCTAGATGTTGTTAGCTATGCGCGCAGTCGCACGTATGTGAAACATACCGAGAAGCCCACGGCCGAGTCATCGAGAATGTAGTTGACAGACATATCAGGTCTGCGGTTTGGTAAAGGTTCTTAAGACGATAAGTGGTGCGTTGCACCTATGCAGGAGTTGTTGTCTGGCGCAATGATATGGGAGCTCTATTTTTTTCAAGATGCCCACGCCGAAAATATGAAGCAAAAAGCTCAGGCGTTAGCGTCTTGGCACGGTCCCTCTCCGGCGTGGGAGGAGCATCATGAAAATATCAGAGACGCGACCAGGCAGTCAGTGTCGGTAGAAGCTCGCCAACTCCACGATTCACAGCGTAATTGGGCTGTATCTGGTTTTAATATCCTAAAGTTGAACCGTTGAACACACAATATTCAACATGTCTGCAGCACAACTTCTCAACCCAAAGGCCGAGTCAAGGGTATGTTGACTTGCACGAGAGCTCGATGTAGCATGTACTGACAAGCTGGCAGCGGCGCGGTGAAGCTTTGTCGGTCAACATATCCGCCGGAGAGGGTCTGCAAGGAGTATGTGCAGTTTCATAGAATTTATGCGACCACTACTAATACAGCAGTCAGGTCCTGGCGTCAAATTTAGGACCGCGAGGAACCTTAAAGATGCTCGTGGATGGGTCAGGTCAAATCAAGCTCACAAAAGATGGAAGTGTACTTTTGAAAGAGATGCAGATACAAAATCCCACAGCGGTATGTCCCTTGGCCGTTTGAATCCACATCCAGCTACTGAACGTATGAAGGTCATGATCGCAAGAGCAGCAACCGCGCAAGACGAGATTACGGGTGATGGCACAACATCATGTGTGCTTATGATTGGAGAACTGCTCAAACAGGCGAATCGGTACATATCAGAAGGACTGCATCCCCGCGTTATAACAGACGGTTTCGAACTGGCCAAGACCGAAGCGCTCAAATTCCTTGATGGATTCAAGCTTGAGAAAGAGGTAGATCGCGAGCTCTTGCTTTCAGTAGCAAGAACATCTCTGTCAACGAAGCTCAACAGCACCCTCGCCGAACAACTCACGCCAGATATTGTGGATGCAGTGCTGGCAATTTATAACGGAGAGGCAAAGCCGGATTTACACATGATCGAGATCATGACCATGCAACATCGCACTGCTGCTGATACCCAACTGATACGCGGTCTTGCTCTGGACCACGGAGCGCGCCACCCCGACATGCCGAAAGATGTGAAGAACGCTCACATCCTAACTCTCAACGTCAGTTTAGAGTACGAGAAGTCTGAGATCAATTCTGGCTTTTACTATTCCAGCGCACAACAACGCGAGAAGCTCGTCGAGAGTGAACGCCGTTTCGTCGACGACAAACTCCGCAAGATCGTCGAGCTCAAAAAAGAAGTGTGCGGCACTGATCCCTCCAAGGGCTTTGTGATCGTCAACCAGAAAGGTATCGACCCCTTGAGTCTTGACGTGCTTGTCAAGAATGGCATCTTCGCGCTTCGTCGCGCCAAGCGCCGTAACATGGAGCGTCTCCAACTCGTCTGTGGTGGCACGGCACAAAACAGCGTCGAGGACCTCAGTCCTGAGGTTCTTGGCTGGGCAGGCCACGTGTACGAGCACCAACTCGGAGAGGAGAAGTACACGTTCATCGAAGACGTCAAGGAAGCGAAATCTGTGACTCTCCTGATCAAGGGTCCGAACGCACACACAATCACCCAGATCAAAGACGCCGTCCGCGATGGCCTGCGCTCAGTGTACAACATGATTGTCGACAAGTCCGTTGTGCCTGGCGGAGGTGCATTCCAAATCGCATGTGCAGCCCATCTCACCTCCGAAGCCTTCCGCAAGAGTGTCAAGGGCAAGGCAAAATGGGGCGTCGACGCATTCGCCGATGCCCTCCTCGTCATCCCCAAGACCCTGGCCGCGAATTCCGGCCACGATATCCAGGACGCCATTGCAGATCTGCAGGATGAGCATGCCGAGGGCAACACGGTGGGCTTGAACCTGACGACGGGCGACCCGATGGATCCCACACAAGAGGGTGTGTATGACTCGTTCCGCGTGCTGAGGAATTGCGTCGCAAGCAGTACAGGCATCGCGAGCAATCTGCTGCTCTGTGACGAGATGTTGAAGGCTAGGCAGATGGGCCGTGAAACTGGGCCTGGAGGTCCTGAGTAGAGTAGCTTATACACTCACGTACTGAGGAATACGAGATTTGAATGATATCACGTATCAGATGTCAGTGTAATATTGGTGGTACAAAGACACTGTATACTGCCGTCCGCAAGGCATAGTGATTTTTTGTACTGCCTGCCACTCGCCAACTACACATACATACTGATCTACTCGCTTGCGCATTGCTCACTTTCATCGATCTATGGGCAGGCAGGTAAAGCAGCGACGAACATCAGTCACCAAAATGCGCACGCCTATATATACCATACAACTACATACCCAAAAGCGCTCGCAAGGGACGCTCTTCTCATTCCAGATGATGCATACCCAGTCTCCGTTCCCCACTGCCATATCACAGTTCCTTTCCAAAGACAAGAGTCTCCACAGTTAAGACTGTTCTACGATGATTGTGACATGTCGCGATCTATCTACTTATACAACCTATGAGATACTCGAAGGAGGCCAAAACAATTGTGCACGTGAAGAACTGTTGGAGACGCAAGGAGATCTAGGATTTTTCGCAATGCCCACTTCTAAGTAAACTGCCACACTCATTGTCTACTTTTGCATCACCATCTACGTGAACTGCTGCGCAGTTACAGCATATAATTACAGTCCCATCTATCCTCCCGCAAGCCTCACATCTACCATCTACCTCCCCTTCTTGACCCACCCTTCCACCGCACCCCTCGCCTCACCAACCTTCTCCTCCACCATCCCCACCGTCATCTGACTATGCGCCTTACCCGTCTCCCACACGCGCTCTACGCGCTCCTTGACCTGCACATGCCGCCTCGCCAACTCCGGGTATTTCTCCTCCCAGCTCCACACCAAATCGCCCACATTACGCATCGTCAGCGGCAGAATCGTATACGCAGCACCCAAGCCCACCGCAGCTGGGACACTGAAGCGAAGCAGGATATTTCTGTTCCGGCTGACGATGCTGCCCGCCATGGCCGCCACAAGCACGTAGATGCTGCCGGGCAGGAGGCGTTCGCCCGAGCCCTTGGGCGGCGCGAGCGAGGCGATTGTGCCTGCGACGCTGCGCTCCGTGTTCATGGCAGAGCTCAGCGCGTCGTCGAGGGCGTCTTCGGTGCGTTGTGCGGAGGCGTGGGCTGCGAGGCGGGCGCGGCGGATCTGGGATGCGAGGCGGTCGGTAGGCGTGGGCGCGGTGCGGGCTGTGGGAGCGGTTTTGGGTGTATCCGGGGTGTTTACGGCGGGTGCTGCGGCCACGGCGGCGGGTGAGGGGATGGAAAGGGGGAGATCGTCGTAGATGGGTTTGCGGGATATCTGTTCGGGGATGGTCAGTTGATGTATCTTTTTTGGGCGTGATGTAGTAGTCGGGGACATACGTCTGATGACTCCGAGCTGGGGTGCTCTTCGGCGTAGAGTTCACGAGATGGCATCGCCCAAGTGGTCATTGTAATTGCCGTTCCAGTTGCGAGCGCGCTGGTGAGGAGCAGGGCCTGGGAAGTGATGTTAAAGTCAATTGAATGGGCTGGGCGGATGTCGAAGGGTCATACGTTTTGTTTGCTGATACGAGAGGCGTGGAGCTGCCTCATAGCGTATCGAGAAGCCATGACTTGAGGGTGGTATTGGGTAGATGTCGATGGTGAAGCTCAGACAGAGGTCAAAAAGTGAGGTTCCGACGAAGTTGGTAGAGCTTCACAAAAGCTTGGCATTCGCCTTTTCACACCTCGGATTCAAGTGACAGGATATGTATGGGAAAGATATGTACCAGACTGCGCACTCTCAGCTAACTTCCCGATTTCATAATTTCGATTACAAGTTTACTGAGACAATTCTGTAATGATTCTTCATCTTGGATAATCACCAGTGCATACAGTGATTTCAGATGCCAAGTATATTGCCGCCCAACTAGGAGCAGAATCGGGTATTCTCCAATACATTATCCAACAAACTCCTACCTCGCGATATATCTCGTGGTTCTCGTCACTCCGAGCGCAGCCTATGCTCCTATTTCCAACCGCTAAAAAACCAAGCCCCAATCCCAAAGCTTACGCTATGCAAAACGCACTCCTGCAGTCGCTCCATATGCTATACATGCCCACCCTAATGATAAGCGATCCACTGTTCGAAAAAAGTAGTTCGCGCTCACATTAATATCTTGAAACTCGTTAGTATATCGAGGACGGTTAGGTATAGTACGATGTAACTCACGCAATCACCCTGCTCCTTCGTCTTTGGAACACCCATTTCATCGAATGTCTTCGGTCCCTTACCAGAGCCAGCACCACCACCACCACCACCAGATGGAGCAGCAGGCTTGCTCGGAGGTGCTTGTGTCGGTGGATTCCCGCCTGGTGAAGGCTTTCCACTGATCGGCGTCTGCGGTCCATTCTGTTGTCTACCCGGCTGAGGCCTTGTTTGTGCTCCAGGTGGTTTAACAGAATCTTTCCGCGGTGGTGGCGCACCCGATGAAGTATGAGGGGACATATGCCCAGTATCAGATCGATTAGGCGCTGGGCCAGGACGCGCAGATGGAGGACGGTCGCCAGGTCTTTGAAAGCCGTTGCCGTTAGGGCGCTGCTGTTGTTTGCTCTCAAGCGGCGCCTGATAGCCAATGTCTAGAGGCGGTAGGTCAGACTTTGGCGGCCCTTGATTTGGCCCTGGTCCTGGTCCTGGTCCACCCCTACCCGGAGGCCCCCCGCCTGGTCGAGGGCCTGGTCCCCCGTAACCACCAAACTGAGGACCATTAGACATACGATCGTTTGGAGGCCGACCTCCTCGTCCCCCGCCATAGTCCATTGCCGTATTCGGCCGCATTGGTATTTGTTGGCGGCCCCCAGCCGGTGGTGGGCCACTCTGCTGGTATATATTTGGGTTGACCTGGAATGCCGAACCTGGTCTTTTGACTGGAGCAGGTGCTGCAGATTGCGAGCGGAAGTCAGGATTAAGGTGGCCTCCCAGACCTGGACCTGGACGGTCACCACCTGCTGAAGGCAGATCAGCAAGTGGATACGGAGCGGTTGTAGCGGGACGGTCGAATGGTGCCACCACAGGAGGTCTGTCAGTCATGGGATACGGGGTTGTGGAAGATCCTCGTTCTGGAAATCGTTTTTGGTTATTACTGTAGTCGGTGGGGGTATTTTCGCCCACAGGGGGTAACGTAGATTCTTTCTGCTTGAAACGATCCGGCCGCTGACCTCTCTTTGATCCGTATTGGGATTTTATCATGTTGATAGCGACATCCTCGTGATCCTTCTTCGACAGTGTCCGAGACTTCGAGATGCCCTCGATCCGACCCTCTGCATCTTTGTTTCCACTGTTGGCGGCCTTTTCATACCACTCGAGGGCTTTGTCAATGTTGACTGGTACATGCATGCCGATCTCATTAAAGTAGCCCATCGCAAATTCAGCCGTAGCTAAGCCGCCCTGGGCAGCTCGCTGAGCGTGCACATAGGCTAGCTCCTCGTTCTTCGGGAACATGCCTTCATATCCGCAGAGGAACCATTTGCTAATGGCCATGTCGCCTTCTAGCTCACCCTGGCGGGCCGCGAGTGCGTTGTAGTGAAGCGACAGTTTAGGGCTGAATTCGCAGCCTAAAGTACAAAGCTCATATGCTGATCCCATCTTCAGCTGGGCTTTTGAGAACCCGAGGAAGGCTGCTCTCTCAATGTTGATCCGCGCCTCCTTCTCGTTGTAAGGTAGGATGACCTCTGGTATCTGGATCTGAGGCAGCTCTCGAGCCAGAAGCATGCCGAGCACATATGCACCTTGAGGAGCATTCTCATCAGCATCGGCAGCAGCTTGTCTGATCAGCTGAAGACCTCTCGCGAAATCCTGTGGTTGACTGTGCTGGCCTAGAAGAGTCATCATGCCAAGTCGGTAGTTGGACGCTGAATCTCCCATTTCTGAGCCCCGCTTATAATGCTGGAGAGCTTTGACGGCGTCGTTTGACTGTTCGAATTGTGTACCAATCCGATACTCTGCTCTCCAGTAGCCCTTGTCGGCTGCGCGAGAATAGCTTCGAAATGCCTCTCTTTTGTCCACCCTCAGCCCAAACTTTCCAAATTCCAACCACACACCCCTCAGAAATGATGCTTTGGGATGGTGCTGATCCGCAAGAAAATTTACAATGCTCATAGCATCCACGCGAAGTTGGTGTTCCACAGCTGGTGTCACCGGTCTCGCAGGTTGAGTTGCAGACACTCTCTCCTCATGTACCATAGCGGCTTCCACATAGGCCAAAGCATCTTGAGCCCATGCCAACTGCATTTCGGGGTCATTCGAGTTCAGCACATGCAGTCTCGCAGAGTCCAGGATCGATTCTTTCTCTTCATCTGAAGGTGGCACCTGCGGAGGCCTGTTCTCGAGACGTGGAAAGGCAGAGAAGTTTGGTATGTCTGGTATGTCTGCCATGTTGCGATAGTCATGACTGAGCTGTGAAGGAGCTTGCATGGGAGAGGTACGTGTAGTTTGAAGACTCGCTTGCCGTGGAGGATATGTTGTGCTCGGCGGAGGAGATTGTTGGTCATGATATGGGCTCTGACCTTGGTGGTATTGATTGGGGTGAGAGAAATTTACGGGAGGAGGGTTGGTCTGACGCGGAGACTGGTTGGCGTCGAGCTCAAGGCGCGCAATGTTGTATTGCATCTGCTCAGGCACCTCTGGCATGATTCTATAGGAAGGCATCAATATAGCGGCCATGATAAGAGGGTTTTGGGTGGAGGGGCACACCGTTGAGGAGCAGGAGAGACGAGCTCAGGAGATCCAACAGGCATATAATAGTCGTCTATGCCACCAGGAACAAAGGTGGCCCCCAGCTGGGGCCTCTGGTGATTCGGTTGGTAGGACATGACTGGCGAGCTATTATGGTGGAGCTGCAAAGACAATTATGCCACAATCAGCCTTTTCGGGCGCAGGAATGCGACGGAGCTGGAAGCTTGGGCCGGGGTCAGCAAGGGAGTGCTTATTCGGCATAGAGAAAAGACGAAGAAGCAAAGAAAGACCAGGGCGTTTTACGCAGACGCGACGCGGGAAGAGAGCGTATAATATTATGGATATGGCAGAGTGAAGATGAAGTGGGAGGCAGAGTGTAGCGTGTGGTCATGCAGATGGTTTGGTCGATCTAATGCTGGCCTCGTCCTTCGAAAGGTGGCGGAATGGCTCGGCAGGTCAGTAATAAAGCAGTAATTAGGGCAGCAGCGACCGACCCAGGCGGGCGCGTGTAAAGTGGCAGCAATGATCTCTCACTGCGCTCCACCCACCTTCTGCACACCCCCCCTCCCCCTCCCCCTACACAGCATGATGTCGTAGGTAGGCCGGGTATGCAAGCTAATTAGGTATAATTATACTATGGTCTGTTCTTCTAAACCAAGCTTCTTCTCCAGTTAACGAGTCCAGTATTCATTTCCTGATGCTTTCCCATTGGCTTCACCATCTACCGCAACCTCTTCTCGACTCTATTCGCACCGTCACCGTTACCCTCCCGTGAAGAATACGGATACGTGTGTCCTCCTCGTATAACAGTCGAGCCTGACGCCACTTTGTGCGTGGTCACTCAGCCTCCGCATGGCTGGGCCTTGGGCGGTCCGTCCAAACTCTCGACAGGTGAGGCTGAGTGCGCACTGTGTGTTTCACAGAGCAGTGTCAGGGAGATACTCAGTGAAACACGACTGCATTTTTCTTGTGCGCTTGCCAGCGGTTGATCATTATAACGTTGGTTGCAGTCGAGCAGCAAACCCGCCTAAACTTGAGGTACCAGGGTTTCATACAACAACAGCATCGCCGTCCGCGGCTCAGTTGTCTGAGTATCAAGCACACAGATTGGTCAATGATTCGTCCATCGCCGCAAGCAGTCTGGAGATTTGAACCTCGAGCTAAGCGCCATGTTCATGCATAATGACTTACATACCGCTACTAGCATTATTCACGTCGTGCTTCCAAAAATAAACCACCAATGTTCAGTGTGCCTTATATGTACTTACGCCATAGGAAAGATGGAATGGATGATAGCCCGCGTTTCCAAATAGACAGATATCCTGTTACAGTATTCCTTGTTGTTTTATGAGTCCACGCTGTGCTGTATGTATTGATTTGCACAGGTCTCGTTCGAATCATCAGACTGCATCCATGCTTTAAAGGTTGTGAGTAATAGAGCATATGCGTGTATGCCGATGCCTACTTTGACACAAAAATAAATAATTGACTCTCAGTGTGAATCAAGTCGCGTCCAGTTTGACGATCCAAGACGTGTTCCGATCATACCGGAGCTTCTCCTTACCTGACAGGTCGTGATATCGACAACATCATTTGGTGAAAAGCCACATACCAGCCGCTATATGTGTCGACAAAGATGCTTGCAAGAGATCGATTCGACGACCTGAAATCTAAGGCACAGGTAGATATACAGAACGGAAAACCACTTTACGCGAGGGCCCCCACCGACGCGTCCAAACAAGACGCGCCTGCTGTTCCTGTTCCGCTGCTGCTTCGAGGGTCCAAACACCTCCAACCAGTTTTGGCTCAAAGCTCCTTTCGTCTCCTCCCCAACCTTCCTTTCTTTCTTTTTCCACCTCAACACCATAATCAGTCTCTTGGAAAACTTCATTCAGCTTTGCAACAGCTTCTACCCACTAAGCATCATATCGCATTTATCTCGAACAGTCAATCCTCCATCATCTCGCAAATATGTCTGTTGTCTCCCTTCTCGGCGTCAAAGTCCTCAACAACCCCACTTCGTTTGACGCAAAATATTTATTTGAGATAACATTCGAGTGTCTCGAGTCTCTCTCGAAAGACCTGGAGTGGAAACTCACCTATGTCGGATCGGCTACATCTTCCGAATACGATCAAGAATTAGACTCGTTACTCGTTGGGCCCGTGCCTGTGGGTGTAAACAAGTTTCTCTTCGAGGCAGACGCGCCAGACCTCACCCGTATTCCCAACAACGAAATTCTTGGTGTTACTGTCATCCTGCTAAGCTGCAGCTATGATGGCAGGGAGTTTGTCAGAGTTGGTTATTACGTCAACAACGAATATTCTGAAGAGGCCTTGAATGCAGAGCCGCCTTCGAAACCCATCATCGAGAAAGTGAGGAGGAGCATTTTGGCTGAAAAGCCAAGAGTCACTCGTTTCGCCATCAAATGGTGCGACTACCTTTCCTATCACATTGTTTTCCAGCTAACACAATTCCTATAGGGACTCTGAAGAATCGGCTCCCGCCGAATTCCCGCCCGACCAGCCAGAAGCTGATCAGGCTGAAGACGACGCCGATGCATACGGCGCTGAGGAAGAGGAGGAAGAGGAGGCTGACGCTGCAGTTGAGGGTGAGGGCGAGGCCGCACAGGGCGAAGACATGGAAATGGGTGGTGTCGAAGAGGCGGCCGAGGCCAAGGTCGAAGATGATGCCGCCTCAGACGCTGGCAGCGAAGATTTGGAAGCCGAAAGCAGTGGCGAAGATGACGAGGAGGATGAAGAGGAAGAAGTTGTCGAGGAGGCTGGCGACGACATGGAAACGGACGAGGCTCAACCAAAGGATGCAGCTCAACCGGGTGGTCAGGACGTTATGGTCCACTAGTTTCACGCAAAGCACATGTGGTTACCTCGAACATCACCACTCTAAATACCCATACGTTGTATGACAGCATCACGATAGTTTTCATGAGCATAGATAGATATGATGTGGTTGAACACAAATATATTTCCACTTGAGACATGTTTTCTGCTGAAAAGGCTTGGCATTGTGAATTTCCGCCCAAGTCCAACCTCTATACCTTTCCACTCCAGTAACATAACACAACACCAGCACACTCACGAAATGCCTCATCTGACGCGAAAGGAAAGAAGTAAGAGAACTGCTGGCACGCCTCCAAAGCAGACGAAGTCCAAATCTACAAAAATTCGTACGTAGAGATAGTTCATGTGCATCACGTGCACACTAAACTTTTTCTCTTTTTCGTTTTTCCGGTTATCTTTCGACCTGATTCATCTAATAAATCTCTTAGAATCACACGAGTCAGAGTCTGACAAGCATGCGGCTAAGAAACGCAAGACGGCCAGCGAAGAGGCTGGAAAGAGTATGAAGGATGGGGTTGTGGGGGATCATGTAGTGATGGCGGAGGAAGAAGAAGATGATGATGATGAAGACGACGACGACGACGAGGAGGAGGATGTTGATGATGGTGTTGATGATGGTGTTGATGATGGTGTTGATGATGGTGTTGATGACGAGAGCAGCGACGAAAGCAGCACTGAGACCAACGACGAAAGCGGCAATGACAGCAGCGATTCAAGCAGCGATCAAAGCAATGATCAAAGCAGCGACGAAGACACCGACACCGACATCGACATGGACGACAATACCAACACCGCCTCCCCATCCCCATCCCCATCCTTCCATCCGCCCACAAAAACCACAACACCCGCGACCGCACTCTCCGCCTTCTCAGACTTCTACCTCGCCGCCGTAACGGCCGAGTTCGCGGACGATCTGGAGAAGCTGCGGCGCGCGCCTGATTTCCGCATTGCGAGCTTGGATGTGCTTGTGCGT
This sequence comes from Pseudovirgaria hyperparasitica, assembly GCF_010093815.1. NCBI lineage: Eukaryota > Fungi > Ascomycota > Dothideomycetes > Acrospermales > Acrospermaceae > Pseudovirgaria > Pseudovirgaria hyperparasitica. The sequence goes on from NW_022985551.1 coordinate 654,826, forward strand.
GCGCTGCGGCAAGGGGAGCGTGGGTTTGCGCGCGGCGAGAGGGAGAGGATTGGGAGGGGGGTTGTTGATGCTGGGGATGAGGCTTGAGGCTTGAGTGAGAGGGGATTGAGGAAGGGAGTGTTTGATAGATGAATTAGAGTCTGTAGTGTTGCTACTGTATGTACTAACTAGTCCAGTGTGGATATAGGAAAAGCATGTGTACGCGTCGTATGGCAGCTCTATTTACATACTAGCTATAATTGTATATATATATATATATAAACCGATGACTAAATCATGGGATATCGCTATGTAAACCCCCGACTCGGCGTCACCTCACCTGGCTTCGCCATGTGCTCTGCGACTTGCACCACGCTTAACGTGCTCTCGCTCGCACCCTCTCCTTTCACACTCATGCCCAGCATCCGTCTTGCCAGTTCCCTCTGGCCTGCACCCGCTGCGCCCTTTTCGGGGCTTGAGCTTGGTTCGTCCGCACCCTCTGTAGCTTGGGGTGTGGTCGGCGAGTCGTTGTCGTCGTCATGATAGTTCAGGGGAGTTTTCGGTACTAGCCATGGGACTGAGGTACAGCGTGTGACGAGCCGCATCGTCGTCTCGTCTACGGGCGCGAAGTGTGTGCCAGAATCGGCGAGGAGGCTTAGCATCTTGAGCACCTCGGCGCGTTTGTAATGCGGCGGTGTAGCGAGCTGGCTATTCGCGAGTAGTGGATGCAGAACACGTAGATAGGTATGTCTAAGAGCGGCAGCTGGGGGGCTATCAGATGGTAAATCAAGCAGGTTGCGCAGTATCACGTCGAGTAGAACGTAGAGGTCATTGGTGTAGAAGTACTCTGCCGTATATGTGGACTGGAAGAGGAGGTATAAGAGTTTGAGGATCAGTAGCTGGAGTGAAGTCTCCGACTCGCGGTTGAGAAGTAGGATGAGGTTACAGCCGAAGGTCTTGTAGGACGTGCCGTGAGTGCTAAGGGCTTTGATTACGCGGTTTGTGAGGGGCGTAGGGGTGCGGGCGCCTTTGGCGGGATGGGTCGATGAGACCATGTATTGTTCATTGAGGACAAGCTGAATATTCATTAGTATGCGTGAAATTCAAAGTTGGACTGTATGGGCCATACTAAGACTCGTATTATAGGGTAGTGGTATGGGTCGTTCACGTCGTCAGAAGCGCCTTCGATTACTTGGAATAAGTAGAGAACGAATGTGTCGTTAACAGCCGCTGAAGAGCTATTAGCTCAATCTCCACTATCATTCAGGCGTCATACTCAAGTCTTCCCATGTCAGTCGTTGTATCCTCGACATCTCATACAACAGCTCCAGCAGCGTTCTATGCAAGCTTGGATCTTCCTGTATCTGCTCTTCTTGCGTTAACTCCACCAAGCGAGGAAACACCCCCTCAGTCTGCATCATGCGTAGGGTCTCATCGTCGCTTCGACCATCAATCAGAAGAAAAGCTGCTATCATATGCAGTGTCGGCGCATCCTCCTCCTGCAGAAAGTGTCAGCTCTTAACCCTTCCTCAACTTGGCGCCTCTTTATACCTGTAGCAAGCCATACACAATCTGCCTCCGCACATACTCTTTTGACGTCTTGAACAAGGCCGACTGCGTCAGTCTGTACGAGGACCGCGCCACATCGTATTCAGACTGTAGGTACTCGTCTTCGTCAGTCAGCTTTCTTCCACGCAAGCAGACACCGGAACGCGCACCCTTGAATTTGGTCGTGAAGCTCAAGTAGCTCCGCAGAGCGTTGTCTATCAGCTCATGGTCTGTGGAGTCCGAGGACAGGATATCGCTCAGTTCTGCGGCAGCAACAGTCAGCACGGGTCGTTTTATGACATGCACACACTTTTGTGTGTCGAATAGCGGGGATTCTTCGAGCGAAGGGTGGTACTGACCTTCCCAGAATTGCTCCTCGTTGTCGAGAGAGTATGAGACCTCAAATTCCATGCTGAGGCCGAGTGGAGGGCGCTAGAGGCATGGCCTTGAGGCGCTCGCGCCGGGAAGGGAAATATGGCAGAAGATTGCCGTTGGACTTGTTGCGAGTCGACGGTTGTGGTTGTGGTTGCTTGTGAAATGTGGGGTAGAACTAATTTCGAGGCTGGCCTCTATGCTAGATACAGCATAGAACAAAGCAGAAAAGAAAATAAAAATTACCACAAATCATGGTGACAAGGGCATACATGTGGTCGATCCGAATATTCCCACTTATATGATGCAACAGTCAGTGTTACACCATCGTGCGTGTGACCCTCCAAGTTACACTATGTATTTCACAGATGTATCAGAGTTTGGGCGTGTAGATGGACTCTGTAAGTGGCTAAATATATTTGAATAAGAACCTAGTCGTGGATCTGGATTCTATTTTCTTTGGGTTTCGTTGTTCATGGTAATCGTTAAGGCTTTATGTCAACAACTGCGTGGACCTGGCTGCGCTATATGTCTATGACTTAGTCTCCCCTCCTGTCTCTACTTGCGTTTTACTTCGCAGATACTCTTCTACGTCTTTGTCTTCTGCAGCATCAACTCGAGGGTCTTCTCTTTTAGTCTGAGGCTGTATTTCCTTATCCTTGTCTGCCGCCCCAAGGCCGACCGCCCCAGCAAGCATGCCAGCGGCAGCGGATGCGCCCTCATACGCCTGGTTCGCCACTGACTTTGCTTGATCTACGTAACCAGGCTGCGTCGTGTCCTGTGCTCCGAGAGGTTGTGATACGTCCTTTGGTGCCTGACCAACCGTACCTGGTTCCATAGAAACAGTCTTGTCGCCGTCTCCATGGTGGTTAACGGCAGGAGTACCTTCAGCGCCCTGTCCGGCAGCGTGAGTTGGCTCCTGCTGCTCGAAACGAGTCTCAGACGTGCCAATCCGTGCACCTTCGAGTTTCTTGGAGACTTCATCAACATCGGGATGCGCCGGATTTAGTGCAGAAGCGGGGACAGCAACACCGAGGGCTTCCTTATTTTGAGCCGGAGTGGATGCTCCTGGCGAGGATGAAGACGACGGCTCAGTGTCGAGAGGTGTGCCCTCAGTGGTCGGGTGAGTAGAGTTTCCGGTCTCAAAGCGTTCGAGCGTTTTGCGTCCAATCGGTCTACTAGGTGTGTCCTCGAAGCCCTTGAAAGTATGACCAGGAGCGAGCTTCGCTACAACTCTACGTCTAAGTTTGCCATCCTCCGTCCCAACAGCAACAGCTTCCGTCTCCCCCTTCTCGTTTGGGATCCACTTAATAGGCCCCGTTGGGAATGTTCTCCGTCCGTTCTCGTCCGCTGAGCTTTCCCATACCAACGCCTCTGCGATGTCTGGCTCGATGTTGGGCATCTGACCAAACTCATAGTCGAGTTGCCCGCCATACTTCTTTGGAATGTTTGCCGGGTCGATGTATCGCTCCAGTGTTGGTTTCACGTCATTTGCGCCTAGAATGAAGATCTTAGACACAGTGATCGGGTCGAACCACCGTTTTATCCAACCCCACACAGTGGGGAAAAATGCGGGAGCACCAATAATCTGCAATTTTGTCAGCCAGGTCTTAGGAAAAATCGAACCACCTACAAATATCCTATCCAATGTCTCCGGATAATGTGCAGTAGCCAACGTACTTGCATCTTGCATATGCGCCTTCAGATTCCAAAACTGCTTTAGCCCGACTTTGGAGATATCAACTATGTTGTTGCTCTGGCTGATGGGCGTCTCAGGGTGGTCGCGCCCTTTGATGGCCGTACATAGCGGAAGGATGAACGTGATCATATTCTCATAGAGAGCAAAGAGACGGAGCATCTTCGTGGGAACTTTGGTGGCGTTGAAATTGATCGGAGGTGGGTATTTAGCGGTGTTCTCTTCGTATGCGGTGAGGGTTTTCTGATTCAAAGGTGCGACCTCGTACACATACACAGGTATGCCTCTTCGGTCACGACGGCCGGTCCACTGGGGATACTGGTGGTTCATAAGTAGCTATACCACCTGGGCTGGAAGATGCTGACATACTAGCTTGCGCGTAGCCTCATATTCGCCGACATTGATACGCTCGTAAAGTTCCTCAAGGTTATTCTCTTTTCTCCAGTCCTCTGTGTCTTTAAACTGCCCATACGCTTCTTGTGCGTTGAACTTTCGCGCACGCAGGTATCGCCTTTGGGGAGCTGTCAGCTTTGAGCCCCTTGGAGAAAGGAGCGGGATCAATTACAGTAAGGTCTCATCGTCGTGGCTGGGCTCTCCCTTGCCATCCTCGCCTTTCGGTTTGTAGTAGCCTTTCTCTTCGCATAGAACTTTGAACGCAGTTAATGAAGCTTGTTGTTGAGCATTGAGATGACCGATGTGCGCCGCGGGGTATTGGAACGAAGGAACTTTGGTGAGGTCGGCCATGATGTTATGGCAAGTTAAGGTGAAAATATAGGAATAGAATGTGTATCGGCGCAAAGAAGCGCAATCTATGAGGCAAACAACTCTATCAACAATTGTTCATAGATTCAATTTCTGACGTGGACCGGTCAGTTGGAGGCACGACGTCAGATCGGAAATCGGTGTCCGCTGGTCCAAGCTCCCTCCCAACCACCTCCGGGCTCCCCTGTCTTGACTCGGGTTTTAAGATGGTCCGAGTATGCAATGCCGATGCTGACTTCATGTCTCGCTTGGCCTCCTGAGTCATGGGTAAATAACCTCATATCTCCAACGTTGCTGAGGATTCTAACAGCAACACTCAGTTCAGGGCTTCCAGGTGACATCAATATCTACTCTCCAACAATTGTACACAGTATGCCGCTCAAAAATAGCGAAAAAAAAAATAAAGATATGCAACATGCTCAGAACGCCTCTCCATGCAAAAAGTCAATGGCCAGACGCTGCTAGTTCTGTAACAACTTTTGCCCTTTTCTCGATCTTGCGCCATCTTCTCCTGGACGCGGAAAGGCACACCATCGGTCTTTGATTGCAACGGCCTCGTACTGGCCCTCTTCGCTAGCTTTGACCTTGATGCTGAAGTCGTCGGTCCTTTCGACTCTAGTCTCAAGGACTTTGCTCTTATGTCCGCTTTTAGCATTCGCAAGTGTGCTGCGTGTGTATGTAACCTCGAAAGGGGGTGTTCCCGTAAAGTCAAACGAGATTTCCGTCTCGCCGCCTTCCCGTAGATTTATGCTTGTGACTCTACCCTGCGATATACGCACTGTCGGCATTGGGTGAATAGTAGCTTCTAAGTTCGTGTTGGCACGGCAATTTGAAGCATTGTCGGATATTCCCGTGATGGCAAACGCTCCCGGGGCCTCCGCAAGACGTCGGAACGAGGTGTCTGGAGACGCAGCCTTGAGGGTCTTGTCGTTGAACTTTGTAAACACTTGGAACGGAGGAGTGCCGGAAAGCGTGTACGAAAGGCGCTCACCAACACAGTAGTCAGTGCGACTTTCCACGGCGGTGATAGTTGGAGCATCGTGTACCGAGATTGAGACCTTCTTTGCATCTGCACCTAGCCGCCGTTGACAGCCACGGCTGTCCCGAATTTTGCGAATGAAGACATTCGAGACACCGTGTTGTAAGTGTTTATGCGAGATGCGAAGCTCGTAAAGGTTGCTGGGGATATTCGGAATGGTGACATATTCTGGGCTGCGGCTGCGTCCGCTCAAATGTTTGATCTCAACCTCAAGGGTGAAAGGCGGGACACCAGTAAGCTTGACCGGAATCACTTCCTCGCCATCTGCTTCTCTAGAGCAGTAGCTGTATGTCTTCCCGGGCTGCTCAAATTGCCCATCAGGGCGTGGGTGGACCCTTTGTTCGACCACTATGATCGTATTTTTCGTCCCGAGGTAATTTGCGTCGTTCAGTTTGTTGAAGTCATATTCGTAGATACCCGGTTTCATAGTATCCACTCTGACGTTAGCGACACCAAGGGCAGCCTTGATCTGTTTTTGGCTGGTCTGTCTGGGACCTTTGTCTGGCTTGATGTTTTCGGTATATTCGAGATCATACGGAGGCGTACCTGTTCAAGTTAGGCCGAAGTTTTATATTGTTAAATTCTGCACTCACCTGAAATCATTACGTCAAAGGAATCTTCGTCCCCTTCACATACAGCGTTCTTAATGTAACGATCACCAGACAGCGTCATGGAAGGATTCTCAGGTATGCTGATTCCTGGGCGTGGGACCCAGCCAACATCAAATCGCTTCCCACTTTCCTCGATAGATCCAGGACAGTTAGCGTCATACAAGCTTACAAGCTCGTATGTCCCTGATTGTGAGACTTCCAGGGCATCATTCTCTCGGGTGAGTAATATTGTCAATTTTTTCTCTGGCTGTTCGAGATTTCGGTACGTCGCCATCCAGTTGGGCTTACCTGTCAAACGAAGAGGTAGACGCACTTTCTTGCCTTCTAAGATCTGAAGGGAACGTTTGCCTTCAATAAGCCCAAAGTAGGCCTTCGGTCGTTCATTGCGGACCTTGAACTTTGCTGTCTTGTCCAGAAACTCCTTGCACCCAAGCCTGTCCGTGATTCCCGTCAGGACGAGCGAATAGTCTCCGCCGGATTTGAGCGGCTCTGTCTGAATTTTGAAGTCTGGGCCACTGATATCCTCTTCCTTGCGTTTGCTTCGCTTGCCGCCATGCACAAGTTCGTATTCGAGAGTGAATGGGCCTTCGCCTTGGAGACGGACACCATAAGAGACGGGCCCATCGATACAGGCTTCTTGTGGGCTATCGTCAGTAAATCGTGCCGACGCAGCTGGTTTTACATCCTGAGTGACACGATCGCCAAGGGATACTTGCTTGTAGACGGCGTCGCTAATTTCCAAGAACCTATATGTGTATTTTCCAGCAAGCGAGGGTTGAAGGATAATCTGGCCTCTGAGACCGGAGATCTGCGCGGATTTGGGAGTAGGCGGGGAGCCGCTCTTCTCTTCGATCCAACTGATGTCAAACGGAGGTGTGCCGATGAGGTCCAAATCTAATCGAATACCAATTGGATTGCCGGCGCATTTATCATGGATGTGCTCTGTCGTAATGGACATTTCTGGTTCAGGGGGGTTTTGAAGTAAACATGAAGCTGGCTCCATGACCTCTCCTGAACAGTAAGCACTGGAAACTGACCGCAACGTGTAAAGTCCGCTCTCATGTACATAAAATCTATCTTGCAGGCTCTTGAGTGTATGCTTCTGTATCACGGCTAGAGGGCCGTGTTCACCATTTGGAGTGAGATCGTCTTCCTTGGTAAAGATGTACTCCAAGTCGTGCACCGTGCCTTGAATTGGGCCTTTGCCTGAGGAGGAGAAGTCAAGGGGTAGCGCAGTCGCTCTTCCCTTCGCGACCTGCAGAGGTTTCTGGTAATTGCATTTGCTGAGCTTGACTTTGGGTCGCTCATGGACCATCAACGTTTGGTGGTGAGCAGTGTTCTTTCCGGACGCCCGTGTGCCCTCTTCATCGGATCCAGGGGCACCGTATGAAACCTTGTTACCCAGAGCATCTTGCACTTCATCTATGGTGTATGACCATACTCCGCTGTGATGGAGGGTTTCGCTTAGCGGGACAGAGACGGTATGTGAGCGAGCCCATGATAAATCGGACTCTCCGCTCCTGACCAAAGTAGACGATTTTTGCTTTCCATAAGGAGAGACGAAATCGTCTGGTTGAATGCTCTGAAAAGATGAGCTGTGTGGCTCACCATTCATGAAGCGGTGGTAGACAACTTTCAAAGGTGGAGCGCCCTCGACTTCCATAGTGATATCGGACAATTCGTTCCGACATCTGTTGCTTCCTGTCGACTTTATCCGGGCTTGTGGACAGTTCACGACCAAGAGTTCGGACATGTGTGCCTGAACTTCGAGATCAGTTTCGTCCACTACCCTTTGCAGGATGTACAACCCAGTCTTCTTCACTGGATAGTTCATCAAGATTGGCGCTGTGGGATCCGACGTTTTCTGCTCCTTCTTAGACTGGTTTCTAAGCTTCTTGATATCCTTCGCCGACAGTGTGATGAGGTCACTACTGGTGTTCTCGAGATCGATGTGTAGAATTTCCATGCGAACCGGGTTGGTTTGGTTGATCTGAATGGGTATATGTATCGAGTTGACACCGCCACCGATGCAGAACGCGTCATTTGTCGGATTCAGCAGCGCGGAACTATACACCTCAAGTCAGTAAAGCCTTGGACAATTAGTGAATCAGAACGTACCCCTCTGGTAAGATATTGATGATCTGTTTTCCCAGAATCAGAGACGCATTTTGTATGATATGTCCCGGCTTGACAGAACGACCCATCAGACCCATCTCATCGTCCTGTATTGCCTTCAGGAATCCAAACAGCCATAGGTGTATTGGTATCTGCATGTCCGTAAGAATCAATCACAATACTACAAATTATCGAACGTACCCCGACACGGAACATTAGTATTATATTCAGCACCATATGAGCCCCCCAGATGAGAGCAGTGAAGGATGTAGACCACTCTAGCCATGGGATTTGAAGGACTGGTATGCCAAAGATGAAGACGAGGTCGAAGCCGCACCATTTCAGAAAGGCCCAGAAGGATTCTGTGTCATCGGCGACCAAATTGTAGTAGTCGTAGAACCGCCATGCGTGGAGGATGCCATAGAATAGAAGAATGTAGAGTCGTTGCGAGGGAGCGTCAATCGTATCGAAGGGTATCAGAGGAGAGGCAGCTGAGGTTTGTGTAGGTGCCTTTGGCATGCTCTGCAAGCCTGTGCTCACCTTGGCTGTGTCGGCTGGGGGCGCATTTTGCGCATTTTGTCGCCGGCGAGCCGTAGGAGTTGATTGCGGCGTCTGCGGGAAGGCAGAGCGAAGTCGTGGAGTGCCGTTCATTGCATCCTGCGAATTGTATAGTTACTTACAGGCAGTAAAGAGTGGAGCGCCTGACTATCAGGACGACGGTTCGCTGAGTCGTGTGCTGTGTTTGCTGATGAGTGAGTTCGGGAAGTTTGCACTGAAAGTCAATTAACATCGAAGCTCTAATAACACACGGCAGCGCGTCACTGAAAACCCGCGTCTGCCAAGATGATGCTTGGCGGACCCTGATGATTGCCTGGGGCAGAAACCAAGTAGTAACATTCTTCCATAGAGAAAGTGCAGAGTGAAGTGTTTCCATCACGCGTTGTTCACGCAAGAATGAAAGCCTGGTATTGTCTGGCATAGTGAGTGAGCTTGTCACGGAATCCCTCTACCTGGCTCAGTAGTCGCCCAGCCTCCTCAAAATGAAGCCTTGCGGCACTTCGGCCTCGTTCCTTCAATCTGGGTCTTTCTTACTTCATCCCTCTGGCGCTACGTGGTAACCTGGATACATTACTTACTATAAGCCTGTGGCCCTCAAGAAATTTCCGTCGGAGTGCTGAGAAAGGCATCATATTCGCGAGGAGTCTGCGTTGAACCGATCCGATCACGGGATGTCACCTCCACGAAAACGAGTAAAAACGTCAGAAGATGGAAGCTCAAGTCCAAGTCGGTCTGGCCCTGACACTTTAGTCAACGGATCTGTCGGAAAATACTCGAAGTCGATAACTCATGGAGCCACAGCGCAGGACAAAGCAACCTGGCAAGGGTTCTGCGACATTGAGTCTGAACCGGTGAGTTGCACCACGTCGTTTGCGTTGTCTCTTCCACTCACGATACCTCACAGGCCTTGCTCAATGTGATGCTGAGAGAATGGGGTGTTCGGAGTGCGAGGGTTCGCGAGATCTTTTCGCTCGACGATCTAGGCGCTGAATACTCACCGTGAGGCTAGATTGTCCACACACATTATGCCAAATGCTAATGGCTGGCAGCAAGCACGTGTTTGGCCTGGTCTTCTGCTACCAGTACTTTGAGCCAGACTATGGGATGCACGAAAAGAGTTGCCCTGAGCATATATGGTTCGCCAACCAGCTATCGACAAGTTCATGTGCTACCGTGACCATGTTGAACATTCTCAACAACGTCCCTGGGCTGGTCCTGGGCGAGAATCTCCAGAGCTTCAAGGACTTCACACGCACGTTTGAGCCATTTCCGCGCGGTGAAGCTCTAGCTGAGTTTGAATTTGTCAAGCGCATTCATAATTCATTCGCCACCCGCAGCGATATGATGAACTTTGACCTTCAAATGAAGGGTAGCTTTGACACGGCCATGAAAGCCAAAGCACAGCAGGCTAGACGGGAGGCACAGCAAGCCAAACAAAAGGCACGAACGGGCAAAACGAGCACTCCTCGAAAGAAGAAGAAACGGAAGGCTGATGACGAATCCGATGCGGAGGCTGCCTTTCACTATCAAGCCTTCCTGCCGATTGGAAACGAGCTGTGGAAACTGGACGGAATGGATTACTATCCGGAGAAACTTGGTGAGTGCCACAATATTTTACTTGAAAACCCATTCTAAACCTTCCACAGGCACATTCGAAGAAGGCCAGGACTGGACCGAAGTGTTCAGACCACTCCTGGAAGAGCGAATCCTCCTGCTCAGCGAGCAATACGGCGCCGAAGTCAACCTGATGTGCCTGCACAAGGACGAAGCCGCCGAACTGCGCGAGCATCTCGCCCAAAACATTGTCTCCATAAGAGCCGCTGATGCCAGGCTCGACACGCTGCAGCCAGACTGGCGCAACTTCCTCGAAGAAGATCCCGGCCTCATCGTCGGCCCAAACACAGACCTGGGCATCGACGAAGACTACCTCGCCAAGATCAAAGTGCCTCTACCAGTGCAACATCGAATCGACGAAGACAGTCCGACGATGCTCATCGATTTCCGCACTCGTCTTGTCGACAAGCAGAAGGCGATTGACCAGAGTGTCCTGCAGGTTGCGACTGCAGATGAGCGACAGGAGTCGGAACATGCACGAGACTCCCGCTCCGACTATCGCTCATTCCACTATCAGTATCTAGTCGAGCTTGCAAACGCAGGCTGCCTGCGCGATGTCGCAGAGGACGTACGAGCCGCCAAGGAAGCAAAGGGGAAGTAGTCATAATTCAATATGTTCCCTGGTGTCTGAATGTGGGCAACGCGGGGGTCTTCTTCTCGTCTGCCTGTCCCTGCGATCCTGCGGTTCGAACATGTGTTTCCCAACTCTCGGATCATCGCCTCCATTACATACATGGGTCCTTCCCTTAGGTAAGACCTTGTAGCATAACCACCGGAAATGCTCTCACCCACTCCGAGCCCCGCACGAGAAACACAAATCTATACATCCGACCACCCCTCCCCTTTCCACCCGCGTTCAAGCAACCCAAGCGCCTCATCCACCATGCCCTCCAAATCAACGTCCCATATCCACTGATACCGCTCATTCAACTCCCTCTCCAGCTCCTCAAAATTATCCCCCACCCCCTCCATCAAAAACTCATTCGCCAGCCCCGCGCGACGACTCTCCCACACAACCTTCTGCGTACGCGGCCGCCTGACGGCATCATACGCCCGAAACGCATCCTCAATCTGCGACTTATGCTCAATTCGCCCCAGCAGCCGACTCAGCACAAGCGCGTCTTCAATAGCCATGCCGGCGCCGGCACCTAGGTTCGGCGTGGCGGCATGTGCGGCGTCGCCGAGGATGCAGATCCGGTTGCGGTAGTATGGTTCGTTGTGCGGGACGTCGAAGATGCCCCATCTGCTGCTGTCGGGGAAGGCGTGCAGCATTTTCACGAGCCGGGCGTCGAGGCCCCCTTTATCAACCCCATCATCATCGCCGTCAGTGGTGGTAAAGTCAGCGAGCATCTGTGCCTTCGAGCAGGGCGCCATGTTAGTCTCACTCGTCCACTCCCCGCGACACACGGCGAACGCATTGACAAGAGCATGGTTCTCGACCGGATACGTGATCATCCCGATATTATACCCACAATACAGCATCCCATTGAGCGCAAAATCCGCACCGAGAATCGACACCGCCTCCTCCCGCGGCAGGAGCGCACGATAGCCATACTCGCCCGAAAACTGCGCCCTGATCTTCCCCGGGTGCAGGATCTCACGGGTCCGACTCTTGATCCCATCGCACCCAACAACCGCATCCGCAGACGCCGTGCTCCCGTCCGCGAACCTGAGAATCATCCTCCCGCCGCCATCATCATCATCATCGTCGTCATCACAGCCAGACTCCTCAATACCAACAAGCTGCTTCCCAAACACCGCCGTCCCAGCCGGCAGCAAGCCGACCAGCACCCCAAGCGCATACCGCCTATGCACACCACACCGCGCCTGCGCTCCCGTCCAACACCCGCCCTGGCCCTCGCGCCGCGCATGCACAATCAACTCGCCCGCCTTGCGCCCATCCCCGCTCCGCGAATCCTGCGCATACACATACGACAGAAAGGTATCGTAGCGCTCCGGACTGACGTTGCATGTAGCGCCCTTTTTGAAGCCCGCGAGGATTCGCCCGTCGATGAGGCTGCAGGCGCGCATCGCGTTGGGCCCGAAGGCGATGCCCGCGCCGATTTCGCCGAATGCGGGCGCGGCTTCGTAGATTTTGGTGTCGGCGTGGCCGTGGTTTTGGAGGCCGATTGCGAGGGCTAGGCCGGCTATGCCGCCGCCGATTATGGCGATGGAGAGGGGTTTCTTGGGGGGTGGTGGTGGTGGGGGTTGGGGGTGTGCGTTTGTTGTTGTTGTTGTTGTTGTCGCTGCTGGGGTTATGTCGCCCATTGCGGCTGGGTGTGGGGAGCCGGAGGCTGGCTGGGCGGGAAAGGAAAGGGGGAGGGTTTGTCTTGTGTGACTTGAGGGTTTGAGACGCGTGGACTGTCGAGCACGGAGAAGCGAAGCGAAGCGAAGATGGACCGCACGGTGGAAGAAGGAATGAGTGAATGAGAACGGACAGACAGGACGAAAGGCCCAAACATATATAATATGCAAGCCTCCCCTCTGTTGCTCGAGTAATAATCCCATCCATCCATCCATCCATCCATCCATCCCCTCAATCCCCGCCCGGTATGTCTATATTGACAAAAGTCCGGTCTTGGCGATATTGCATCGTGGAACGCGTCGTGGTGCGTTTGTGCCATTTGTACTTCGTTGCCGGGACGTGCTCATGCACGACATACATACACTCACTCACTTTGCCACAGCCTAAACAACCGACGACCTTCATGAGGACCATCAAGACCATCAAGACAGATATGGAAGACCTTGAGGCCGGCATGCATGCACGCACGCCATCTCTCCCGCGAGCAGGACAAAAGGCAGCACACTCAATCCACAAGCAAAAAGCACAAAGAAAAGACACAATGTCAGAAGCAGTAAGAAGCAGCGAGACGTAAAAGACGTAAAACAGGAAGAAGAAAAAAACAAGCAGAACAGATAGACACCGAAACACGAGAACGAACTGAACTGAACCAAACTTGGACCCCAAGAGTCTCATTTCATCTAAACAGCTGCTCCGTATATGCTGTAATTAATAGTAGATGAGATGTATGCACTCTAGCCTAGCCTAGCTACACTACACTACTGTCTCAGGCACACAGTACTTCTGCCTCAGGCACACACACGCACACACACCACTAACCCAACCCAAATACCCCAACCCCACCTTCCAACACCCACAATGAAAGACATGCATGTGAAAAACCCGCACCCGCACCCCGTGACCCCCGATATGATCCGCCAGCCATGTGACAGAACCAACGCTAATTATGGGGTTGTATCACATGCTACAGTACTTACTTACTGCCAAGAGGACCTTACAAACACTCCCCCCTGGCGACGAACAGGGTTAGTTAACATGCGTGCACGGATGGGGTTTCGTATGGTGAATGTGGGGAGAATGGTGTATGGGTTGTGGGTTGTGATTGTGGTTCCAGGTTCAAGCCCAGGCTCAGGTTCAGGAGAACATGAAACAATAGCACGAGTGGTGGATCTGCACTGATCTACCGACCCACTTGGTTGTATTGTATGGTCGATAATTAATCACAGGCAGGTTCTACACACACAGAGAGAGAGGGAGAGAGTTATGAAGGGATTATATATATCCACGCAACAACAACGCATACTTCTTTGTCGCGCGTGTGAAAACGGAGATAACAAGAGGTATCGTATCGTATCGTATCTCCAATCAAAACAAGAAAGCCCGTGACATGGACCTTCTCCCCCAATATATTCGGAATTTGCACATTTGAGCCCCTCCCTCCTCCTCCTCCTCCTCAACCCCGCTCCTACCAACGACCATGTAGTTTATGTATTAGGTTTGTTCGTATATATTTATATATGTTGCTCCCCCCTAAAATTTATGTTGCCACGGTCCCGTTCGCTGGCGTTGTCTGCGTTACTACGGCCTTCTCGTCGAGCTTCTGCGCGAGCTCGCCGTTGACTGCATCTGATGTTGCTGATGGCGCCGCCGCTGCCTCAGCCGTCTTCTCGCTCGGGTAGTAGTCGACTATGCCGCCTGGGTTGATGATGCAGCTCCTAGGTGCGTCGTAAAATGTGCGTGCGCGAATGTATGGGTCCAGATCCCAGTAGTTCTTCTTCAGCTCCAGGGCCAGCTGTGTGCGCTCGGCTTTGGCGGCCTCGTCACCCTTGATCCAGCGCATGGTGGCGTCTTCGAACTTGTCGGAGATGGTCTTGCGCTCGGCTTGGATCTTGTCACGGGTGGCGGTGTCGGACAGCTTCTCGTTCTCGTTTGCCGTGGGCTTGACGTATTTGTATTCCCAGTCTTCGTCGCCGCCGAGCTCTTTGGGGATCTGGTCGACGGGGATGAATTCGGACATGCCCTCGACACCCGAGGTGAAGTTTACTTTGCTGGATACGACAGGGTCCATCCAGCCCTTGATGATCTTCCATACACCTGGAATTCATGTCAGTCATGTGATTAGGTCTCGAACTAGCGACACAAACCTTGGAACACCCATGGTGCGTTGTGGATGAGGATGAGACCGAGAGACTCGGGGTAGTTGGCTTCGAAGCACTTGATCATGAACTTGACAGGTGTGTAGTCCATGTTGGCTAGCGAGAAGCCCGTCATGTCGAATACGAGAGTCTTTGTCATGTCAGTTGAGATTGTCGTACAAAAGCACACTACAACCACTTACGGCAGTATCGACGGGCGGCCTTAGCATGAAACGCGCAGTCTCAATTGTGTGCACGATATATTTCTCCAGCGGGTCAACACCTTGCTCGCCACCATGATGCAGCCGCACGCGGACGTAGCAGATTGGTCGTTCCTCGGAGTCAACACCGTGGATGAAGCTCTTTCCCATCTCCCATTGTTGGATATAATCATTTCCATCCTTCTTTTCCTTGGGATCGGAGCTCTCGGACCGCACAACCTCAGCCGGCTCACCGCCGGCCAGGAGCACATCGTCGAGCTTGTATGTTTTGAGACGCCATTTGAGCGTCGACACACCCATGACGAGCGCAGCATTGACGTCCCACTTGCGGGCGCGGAGGAAGCGGAGGAGCACGGCGTCGGGGTGGTCGTGCTTGGTCATCTTCCAGAACGAGTCGCGAATCTCTTCCTTGGACAGAGTCGCCAAGGTCTCCTTGAAGTCCTTGCTGAGGCCGTACTTATCGTCGGCCTCGATGGACGTCAGATCGACGCCACCAGCGGTTGAGGGCTTGGGGGCAGGCTCAGGTTCTTTGCTGCGGCCCCATATGCTGAACCGTGACTTCTTCTTTTCTGTAGGAGCGGGAGAGGAAGCGGTAGCATCTGTTGTAGCAGCAGGGGTGGCTTGCGAATCCGCATCACCATGTATACCGAAAAGGTTGTGCATCAATGTCCACATCTCTTTGAGCTTGATCTCCTGCTCCGGAGTGAGGTTGCCGGGCCGGCCTGGAGCAGAAGTGTCGGCCATGTCTTCGTCTAGGACAACACCGGGTAGTTTTGCGTGTGTAGGGTGATTTGAGGGAGTGGAAGTTGAGGCAGCGGGAGTGGGATTGGTGGGATTGGTGGGAGGTTGAGGCGGCGGTTGTGGTAATGATGATGATGACGAGGGGTCCTCGACCACGGCAGCGGATGAAGACATATATAGCAGAGCGGCGAGTGCGAGCCCTGAAGCTAGCACAACTAGGAGGGAAGTAGAGTTGGCTTGCTGCTGATAGTGGGCAGACGGACTGGATCCTCGGCTCCCTGACAGGTGATTTGCGCAGGCGTTGCGGGAGAGGGAGGGAGTGGAGGGACGGATTCCCCAGAAATTGCCCGGCTTGGATGGCGCAGAGGACGGAAACAGACAGGCGCGGCGAGGAGCAGCAGAGGAGCGTGAGCGTGAGCGTGAGCGTGAGTGTGAGAGAGTAGAAGTGGGGGAAGTGGTCTGGAGAAAGCCGCGGCTGAATGTGAAGAAGAGGCTGGTGGTTTGCGGGAGTGGAAGGGTGGTGGGTCGGACGACCAGAGAAGGAGGATGAGGGAGCGGATGAGGGTTTGGCTGGCGAACAAGTGCAGATGGCGGCACAAGACAGCGACGAGCAAACATAGAAAGGAAACACACAAACAAAAAGTCTATGTCTGACGTGGACGCGCGAAGATTGAAGCTGGCCGGGCTGACGCGGAAGAGCGGACGAGAAAGAGAGGCGAGACGAGGACGAGGACGAAGGGATTGCTTGCTTGCTTGCTTGCTTGCTTGCTTGCTTGCTTGCTTGCTTGCTTGCTTGCTTGCTTGCTTGCTCGAGGTCAATCAACAAATTGCAGGACGAAAAGTCAAAAGTTAATTGGGGGTTGGGCTTGGGGTTCTACAAGGGCGGCGTGGTGGGTTTACTACTGGTTTAGTGGCTACCAGACGCCGGCACAGGAGCTAAAGCGGATGAGAGTGAATAGTGCGCAAGAAGTTGTACTGTATCTAAGAATAAAAATGCCGAAGCAGTAAAAAGACACGATGAATTAATTATAGCATCACGAAATGAATGGAGCGAGGTTGAAGGGATAGTGGGATACGTAATTAAGGTACAGACGGCCCTGCCAAGATGCATGTGTCTGCATCATGACGCCTCGATATGGGGCTTTGCAGTAATTACAGTATGTAGGTACGTACCGGATGAGAGGACGCGAGTACGATGTGGGATCTGCGTATCTGGAACATGATGTTAGGCACGGTGCATGGTATGATAGGATACACTACACGCGATCCACAGTACACGATGAAAATCCACAGTGCACATCGGGATACGCGATCAGGAGGAGTTCAGCAGCAAGCAGCCAGGATGACTAATTAAGTTGGGAATTGCAGCAGCACCACCACCACCGCCGCCGACCGCGTGGCAGAAGCCCCCGATTTGCGCCCCAAGACCCGCCAGACCCGCCCGAGTGCTGGCCCAGTGTCGCCCCAGTGTCGCCCCAGTGCCGCCCAAAGTTCCGCCCAACTGCCAGCTTGCCCCCCGGTTTCCGCCCGTGTGCAGCGCGGGACTCGCCAAGCCTCGCGATATTTTGCCTCGTCCAGTGTTTACTCTCACTCGCACTCTCTCACACACACACACTCACTCACTCTCTCACACACTCGCACACACACGACAATCCCACCACCACCACAACCACAACCACAATCATGTCCACCACTCCCACCTCACACACCCACACCCACACCCACCGCCGCCGACCCTCCTCCCAGACCCGCCGTCCACTCTCCCGCCCAACAACGCCCCTCCGCCCACCCTCCCGCTCCTCCCTACGCGCCAGCACATCCACATCCACCGCCGCCACCAGCACCCTCCCCCTCGAGCATCTCGACTCCCAATTCGCCGAGCTGAGCGACGGCATGGCCGACCTCGAGGCAAACTTCATCTACCTCGGCCTCATGCACGAGAGCCTGGCGCGCTTCAGCGAGAGCTTTGCCGCCTTTCTGTACGGCCTGAACATGAATGCCTTTTGTGTTGATTTTCCGGAGGTATGCTACTTTTCATTGCTTCGTGTATCCATGCGTGTGGTATGGAAAGCTGATGTGTAATTCCCAGGCGCCCATCCCGCCTTCATTCACCCGGCCCGCTGCTACTGCCACTGCGCGGCCGCAGTCGCTGCTCTCGCACCTGCCTTCGCGCGGCCCAGCGCCCTCTGATCCCGATCCTGAAGCGACCTTTCTGACTACTGATACCTCCTTTGTTGAGAATCCGCCGTCCAGTCGCACCGGCAATAAATTTCAGACACCGACGCCGGCGAGCAGGATTGGCCGTGGCGGTGGAGGCGGCATTCCGCGTGCTGGTGGACGAGGACGCGGGAGTGGCATTCCGGCGAGGGGATCGATGGTGGGGAGAGGGAGGGCGAGGGGACGGGGACGGGGGGCTTGAGAGGGATCATGGGCTTGGTTGAGACGACGTGTAACGGTCGTCTCATCACACAACAACCGACTATGAGGCACGCCAGAGCGACCAAGAACCATCATCCTTATCATCATCTACACATAAAGCTCGTCTGCCCGCATTACGTCCAGTCTCCCTCGCAGAAACCCTCCATATATTCATAACCGGACATCTTCAACCCTCCAAAATTGCAATCATCTACAAGCCACCTCGTCGAAAAAGCACGCGTTCTATTCGCGGCAGTGGTATCATAAAAAATCAACTCATGTCATGCAAAACGCTGCGCTCCAACACCGCCATGCATGCTAAAAGGAGCGTCGCAAACGGAAAACAAACAAAGAAGAACGCTAAAATGCAGAATAAAACCCCAAATCACAACACCCAGCAAGCTCCCCTCACGCAGGCATGCCCACCTCCCGCGTCAGGAACGCCACCTGCCGCGGATGCTCCCGACGCGTAGCCCAGCCCTTGATCGCACAGAGCACCGTAGCCCAGGACAGCACGAGACATGTAAGGCCAACGGTAACAGTAAAGGTAAACATGGCGTCCAGGCCGTACTGCTCCATGCACGCGACCGTGTCCTTGTTGCTGAGGATGAAGGTGATGCCGCCGGCCGTCAGGCAGAAGGCGCTGATGAGCTCGCTCGGCGGCCGGCTCGGCAGATAGGACGTCGGCGGCGCGAGATAGACGAGCATGTAGGTGACGGCGCGGGCGAGCGCGAATCCGACAAACATTGTGCCCCATTGCTTGTGCACCATTGTCGAGAGCATCGAGTCTTGGTGGTGCGACGACATCATGACGCCTAGCAGCAGGATGATTAGGGCCGGGATGGGGTTCAGGGAGACTTTGTAGGTTTTGGGAGGCGTGAAGGCTGTTGTTGCTGTATCGCTGGACGTGTGCTTGTTTGTCTGGAGAATGTACGCATTCAGCAATCCACGGATGCGCGTTGATTCGACGAGCATTCCGAGCTAGAGCAGTGTTAGCTTAGAATAAAAAGGAACCCTTGTGCCGGAGTGAATCCGAGAGACACAAAAAAAATCCCTCGGACTTCCCACAAAGAAACGACTTACCAAGCCCCCTCCGAAGAACATGACGGAAATGGAAACGTGCTCCAGGTCCTGCGGCGTCCACGCATCGCCCCACGCCGCCAGATGCTCGAGAAAGACATTCGTGGACCCGTAGAGGAAGATGACAAACGACTCGGTGAACTCGGCCGTCGGCAGCGCAGCGCATCGACGCCCGACCAATTCGCCCGGCGGCGGCTTGACGTTCCAAGCCCACCCGGCGTCGGCAAAGCTGCCGAGCCAGCGGCCGAGCGTCAGCACGCCGTACCAGAAGAAGATGCCGCCCTTGATGAAGTGTGCGAGCACGTTGAACACGGCGCCGCCGCGCTGGGAGGTGGTTTGTCAGTCATGCATTTGCTACACACCCATTTTCATCAGTCACTTACAGCGATGCCACCGAGCACAATGGCGCCGGTGGAAATGGCCACGAAGCCGAGAATGGGGATCGTGCGCTCCACAGCAATATACAGGAAGTTGACTACCTGCAGCGTACGCCGGCACGACACGAACCCGGCCAGCTTGCCCGTCAGGAACCGATCCACGGCCGCATTCCGCAGGAACCCCTTCTTCTCCGCATCACCGTCGAACTCGTCTTCGTCGTCATCCTCATCATGACCATGATCATAGCGCTGCCCCGGCACCTCAAAGCGCCGCGTCTCAGACAAATCACTCGGCGAGCGCGAATGACCAAACAACGACTCCGAACCCCGCTCCGTGCCCTGCCCCGAATCGCGCGACCACCGCGCCTCGCCGCCGGGAGAGGGTGAGGGTGAGGCAGAATGCAAAGTCGGAGCCTGCTGCACACGCGTATACTGCGCCAGCGCAGCAACAGACACAGGATGCGTCGCCGCGCCAACACCCTGCTGCTCCGCCCTCGCCGCCCGCGCGCCATACCTCCTCACCAAGCCCAGCACCACCCACGCGCTCACAATCCAGCTCAGCACCCAGCCCAGCCTGCCGTGCGAGTTGTGCGCGTACAGCTCCGGCGTGCGCCGCGCGTATACCGCGCCGAGAACCAGACCGAGCGCGTTCGAAGCTAGGAAAAGAGTCTGCGCGGGGAGCGTGAGGCGTGATTTTGCGATGCTGAGCATTACGGCTGCGCGGTCTTGTCAGTTTACATATGCACATATGCGTGTTGTTTGGGGTGCGATACTCACCGAGCGGAGCGACGACGATCCATGCGCCTACCATGCTGAAAATGTGCGCGTACATCAGGCTTGTATGCGAGGTCAGACTCCAGTAGCTTGAGGGCATGTCTGGCGGCGGAGCAGGTGGGTGCGCGGTCACGGACGGTTGATCCATGCCGTTCATGCCGTTTGTGTCTGTGTCATCGTGGCCGGACCCGGAGCCGTGAGCGGCTACTAGAGCGGGGAGGTGGCTCAGTAGTACCGCGGCGGTCGTTGCGATGGCTAGGGAGCGCGCGCGGTGCATGTATGTTGCGTATACTGGGGAGGAACGACGGGTGGGGGATATGTTGGTGTCGGCGGAGGAGGTGGGTTGTATGGATAGGATTTTGGAGTGGTTTTGTCGGGTGTAATATCTATCTATGTCTTTTAGGCTTATGGTGAGTGATGGGTTGGAGGAGAGTGGGACATTAAGAGGAGGAATCGCAGGATAGTAACGACAGAGTGCTGCTGCCGGGTATGAGAGAGGGGTGTGTTAGGATGGGAGGGTGAGAGAGGGTGAGAAGGGGGTGGTGTCGGCGCCCAGATGTTTTAATATAATTACAGAGCAAGCAAACGATCGAAGCTACCTACCTACTACGGGTTTAGACGGACATATGTCAGCGATGGGAACAGATACCAAACGGGACCACCTCAGCCAGCCTGCCGCTCCGTTGCCGTTGGATGCAAAGCCCGAGTTTGCTTGCTTGCTTGCTTGCTTGCTTGCTATGAAGCTACCACTACCACTAATTACGGCTTGTGTGTGTGTGTGTGTGTGTGTGTAATACAAACACACCACACGTGGAGCTATGGCCACCACCACCATCACCCCAGCAAGCTACTAACTCCGGCCCTTCAAACGACACGACGCGACCGACGGGACCACTCAAGTGCGAGTCGACCGCCAGCAGCCAATGTCAACGTCAACGTCAACAACCCACCTACCTAGTAATGTCTGTCTAAAGCCGGGTATGACGTCTATTGTTGCCAAGGGGGGGTGGTAGGTGGTGTTGGGTGGGTGGTTTAGACAGCTTTCTCCTAGTCCGTCCCTCTCTCTGTCTTCGCTGCTGAGTGCTTGCTCCATTAGCGCTTCCGAACCATCCGTACGCTGTTGGGCTAGTAATTACGGTAATGCTCCCCCCAACAACCTCCTCCCCCGGTCTAATTAATGCCTTTTTTGAGGTGCTGGCTGGCTTCACAATTTACTGACTGACGGCCTGCATCACGTTCACATCTACCAGCTGGGTTCGTGCCTGCGAGCACCACGCCTGTCGCCGCGATGATCCCGGGCAGGTATGCTGAATATGTACATGTCAACGTTGCGGCTATTGCATACATGCATGACTGGATGACTGGATGACTGGACGACTGGATGACTGGATGACTGGACGACTGGATGACTGGATTCCAGTCGAGTCGAGTCTGACCGCCTTTGTCGCGCATTAGGTTTGTCCTGACCAACAGACGCGAACGTGACGAGTGGCGCAACAGCGGTCTCGCAGGTACAGTAGTCAGCACTTCTAAAGCACTGGCATTCAATCCGTGAGACGCGATCAACGATCAACCTGCGATCGCGCACCCGGTTAACTTGATCCTGATCCGTATGATCCACCCTGATCGGTCGGTGGGTGGTGTGCTGTGCACGTTGGTTCCCTCGCCGGTGCCCCACCACCGACATGAATGATTTGCTCGATTGCTCGATTGTTGTTGATGACACCGAGTGAGTCAAGTCAAGTCATCGTTGGCGTTTGGCCTTGGAACGAAGCGCAGGAAAGTGTACATGGCGCCAAAAGCGCCACCGTCCGTCCTAAAAACCTTTGTGACTCTATCGTTGGCATGAACTTGGACATGCCATGGATCGCAACCGTTGTCGCTAACCCGGGACGCGGGAGAGCAGCAGCGCCAGACTCGTCTCGCTGTCTACTACCAGGTGCGGTGCTTGTTGCAGATCATATCTGCTGCTGGTTTCCTTGGAAGGGGAGGGGAGGGGAGGGGGCTTGGTAATCGTACACATGACTGCTTAGGTACAGTCTGACTGCTTCGGACTCTCAGAGTTGCCAGTTCCGAAGCTAGGATTGCCTACCTAGGCTTGCTTGCTGACTGATGACTGCACCATGCTCTCCACAGTGCACACACTCCCCGCACTGCATGCTATACATATGATATGGCAAACTGGCAACTGGCAGCTCCGACAATTAGCAGCGAGAGCGCGAACGTCAAGGAGAGAGTCGCGACAACACTGACTTTGTGAGCTGGAGAACAGCAGTCACTACAAAAGCTTCTTCTGGAGCGGGAACGGCGCCGGCTCGCCGTTTCTCGGACGAAAATGCCCATCCATGCTTACGCTTACAGACGTCCGTCAGTACGTCCGTCCGATCCGAGTACGTACATCTGACTAGTCGTCTATTCTATACTCTCTTCATTTCTCCACTGTCCAGTGTCCACACCACGCCCTCATGATTCATGCTTCATGCTTCATTCATTCACATCGTGCAGCTAATAACGTCAGAACATGACCACGTTTCCTACCTAGCGACTAGCGAGTAGCGAGTGCGAGTACGACGACTAGGAGCTCCGTCTCTCTGCGTGTTTCGATCTTGGCTGGCTGGCTGGCTGACTGGCTGGCTACTTGATTACTACGTGTATGTACTAATTAATACTACTACAGAATAGCATCGGATAACAACCTAATCCATCCATGGATCCATAACCTAACCCACAAGTCCGTCCGTGCAGACAGGCAACTCCAGCCGACCACTCCCTTGTCTTTGTCATCATCACCATCGGCGTAGTCATCAACAACAATAGCCGAATTCCCAATCCATTCCAATCCAAGCAAGCAACCCACACGGCGCTACGCGTAAATACGGGCGTGCAGCGGGTAAACTTACGCGCCGGGAATGAAATAATTAATTAGGCTCTGTATAGTCAGTTTGTGGGCTGTTGGTGGTGTCATTGTCGTTGTCGTTGTCGGAGCTGTATCCACTCGTCGCTTTTGACGCCACACGTGGATATGTGCGTGATCGACCAGCTGTCTGTATGTATGTATGTGTGATGTATACTAAATTGCGCTGGGCTGGAGTGGAGCGGAGTGGTGTGGACTGGCAATCAAATAATACGCGGCTTCCCAGCCTCGGCATATGTTGTTGCCATTCCATCGGATACTAAGACAGTAATGTCGATGAGAGAAAAGAGAAAAGAAAAAACTATTCTATCTCATTCTGTTCGCTTCATCTTTGGATCTCGATATGGATCCGGCCACCGCTGAATCGCGTAGACGATGCTTGCATGCTTGTCCGATCTACGAAAAGAAAAGTCCTAAACGCGGCATGTTCCGATGGACGGGTAGTACTATGCAGGGTGTTTTTGGTTATTGGCTGCTTACTACCTCTCTCATATCGCCTTCGTAGATATATATTTATATCTTTTTCTGAACTGTTGTTGTTCCTTCTATGATGTGTATTGCATGCAGTGTTGGAGGTCTGAATTTACGAATACAGCGCTTGTATTAATTTGTCCTGATACGTACACAACGCTATGCCATTCATTCGTTCATGGTCACTATTTATTACTACCTGGTTTTTATTCTATCCGTTCATCTATACGTCACCCGAGCAGGCCCATTCACTCGCCCACGACCTGCATGCCTATGGTAATGATCTACGTAGGCATGAGCAACGACAATGGCAAATACAACACGTGCAGCACGCATCCCATACATCCCTAGCTATCGTCGCATCTCCTCTATGTTATCAGATCCCTGGCATCTTCGCACAGCGTACATGACTGGCTCTGGTATCTAGACGTACGATATGATGACTCCGAGCTTTGCTGATTCTCTAGAGAGGAAAAAGGGGGGGCGGGGGCATAGCAGCGCAGATATGCTGCGAATCGTGCGTGCTAGTAGACAGGAATCAGCGAAGAGTGTGGTCCGTAGATAGATAGATGATTAGAGAGACGAACCCAGGAATGAGGCAAGCAGTAGGCATGGTGCTAAGTGTCCCTCCCTACCTATGTATATCTCTTCCGACTCTCACACGAGTAACCACCTCTTTCCTGCGGTTCCCATAGACTAGGTATATACACAGCGTACGTGTATCGTCGCAATTTCTCTTTCCCTTTTTCTGTTTTCACAGAAAGGAAAAAAAAAAGGGGTCGACGGAAGTTCCACGGTACATACTGTCTCTTCCTAACATCGTGGCATTCAGCAGCCAGCCTATGGAGAAACTGTATAACACAAAGTCTCTCTGGTATGGCAGACGCGTACAATAGTCCAGCTAGCTGTCTGTCTACATACGGAAAACTTTATGACTCATACCGGTGCACATTTCTAGCATCAGATTAGCGAGTGAGCCGTGGCTTTCCCAGAGCTGATGCGGTCGATTGAGGAGAAAGCTATATTCTAGCCCAGTGCATGTACTTTGCTGAGATGTGGAGATATGTGTCTGTTGAGCGTTAGGTGCTTTTGGAGTCTAGTCTGTCGTGGAAATGTCATGCTCAAGGTTACAAGTGTTTGGATCTGCAGACTAGATACACACGTATCCTGCAACGTAGTCAGTTCGTTCTGGCGAGTGGTATAAGTTATCATCGTCACAGCATATATTGATATCGTATACTTGCCAGCTGACTGGGACTTGACCGGTGCTCCTTTAACACACTAGGCTTCTGGATGTTGTTTTGCAGACGTTGGCGAGCCCCTTTTAATCTTAAAATCATCATTCATGAATAGCAACGTGTACGGCAGCAATGCAGCTGATACGACCGTTATGTCTCCCACGATTAAGCACACGCCCTCATACTTGCGATTGCACATGCCATGATTCAAAAGATCACTAAGCTTGACTGCATAATACTCACGGCCCAATACCAGTATATGCAGCTGCAGCATCAAACCAAGTTGCATGTCTAAATATCCAAATATCCGCTATAAGCACGTCTGTAACAAGCGAGCTGTCCGACACACCGAAGAGAACGGACCCTGCATGATACTCACCTTCTGTTCCACACATGCTACTGATGGACACCGACGCACGAGAACGGAGGTGCTGCTGTCTTGGTATCAACCACAACCAGATAAATCGACTTGAGACTGCAAAGATGACGTACGCCGTTGGTTTGTCGTGTGGTGGCATGCCGGGGAGGTCTATCAAATCTCACCACGGCTTTCTCATTGATGGACAGTGGTAAGTCATCAGTGATAATACAGGCGGCTGACTGCGCAGAAGGGCGTGGATTGCTTTGCTTGTAGTCGGTTCTCATGTCGCGTGCTGGGGTTGATGGGTGTAAACAATACAGGCAGGGGGAAGCAGGATAAGGTTCCTTGCTGCCTTAGAGCCTGAGGCCATAATTTGTGATGTAACCACTTTCATTGGTCGCTCGCGGACTCAGTATCTAGGTACAGTGGACCGGACCCTTTCCCCTCGAGCCAGTAGCCCCACCTGCCACCACTACTAGCGAGGGGCATTTTGTCACAGGTCACAACAGACACTGCTCTCTACCACCCTTCCCCTCTTCACATTCCTGTCTTCGAACTTGGCATTGCCCTTCTTGAGCTTCGTAAATTAACGGTATCCTTGACTGATACGCTAGAAAGACATCGTGCAGAGCACCCTACTGTCCGCACACCTTCTGATACCAGATACCCTGCTCACTTGGTCGTACATCATCACACCCTGATACCTCACAACATCCTAGACGTACAATCTACAACGAAACCAGAATGTCCGCCGCACAAGCAAGAGCCCGCGCAGGGAAATACACAAAGCCCAAGAGAGGAGGTCTGTCTACACCCCGCCTTCAACGGCTGCCGTACATAGGGACTTGGCTAATGTTTGCTGCACAGGCGGAAAGAAGTTTAGCCGTGATCTACAGCCACTCAATGCCGATGGAGAGGTTGTAGGCATGTGGGGTGTACGTATATCATATCTTCCTTTCCTATCATACATCTTCCCAGCACCGTACCCGGCATGATACGCGGCAAGACTACTACAGCCCAGCCCGCTTGAACACATGCTTCGACCTTCCAACCCATACCACACATCACCACTGTCCATTGATACACTCGCCGTGCCCTGACCCCAGGTCACATCCCCACCATGCCAACGAATCAAGCTTACTTGTCACATCCAGGTCCGCGACAAGCCCGAAGAGGATGACTCCTCTGAAGAAGAAGAAACCTCCTCAGAGGACGACGGCCCCTCAGGCCCCTCGACGGCCCCCCCAATCGCCGAGATGACACGTGAAGAACGCAAAGCCGCTGCAAAGGCTCGCAAAGAAGCCGCAATCCGTCGCCAAAACGCAAAGCCGGCCGCCCCAGGCGACATGCCAACGGATAGCGAAGAGTCCTCCGAAGAGGAAGACGACGACATGCCTGCAAACCCAAACCATACTGCCAAGGCACGCAGTCAGGCTGCCGCGCCCAAGACTATCGACGAGGAGGAAGATGCAGACAAAGGCAAGGGGGGTGGCAAGAAGCCGGTCGGTGAGCTGAGCAGGAAGGAGCGTGAAGCTATGGAAGCGGCAAGGAAGAAAGCGGCGTATGAGAAGGCCCATCGTGAACTGAAGACAGATGAGGCGCAGGCCGATATGGCGAGGCTGAAGGAGATTCGCGAGAAGCGTGAGGAGGCTGCCGCAAGGAAAAAAGCTGAGGCGGAAGAGAAGGCGGAGGCGGACAAAGCCAAGAAGGAGCAGCTTGCGAGAATGGCGAGAGATGCAGAGAAGAAGAATGCGAAGCGTGGTGGAAAGAAGAAATAGAATTCATTACTCTCCTCATGACTGAGAAGATCATGCCATCACATTACTCTCAGCACCAGTAGTTATCACGGCATATGTCGCGTTTGGTTCGATACAGCATAGACACGGAAAGCATTGACGAATGGATTGTTTCAAATGATCGGAGACCACTCCCATTGACTAAGCTATCTCGTCGGTTCCTGCAGGTAGATATAGTACTGTCCTGCGCCGTGCTCATTCCCAGTCATCAATATAATACAAATGTGATGATAATGTGTCCGATATCGAGTCGACAGACTATGAAAGGAGTGCTTTGTCATTCTGTCAAGACCGATCAACGCCAGGAGCCAGAGCTGCCATCTTTGAGAATCCAACTTAATGTCCGTTTTCACCAATATACCGACCTCCATTTTATTTCCGTTCCTTCCCGTCGATGCAGTACGAAGAGGTCGAGCCCCCTAAATGTACCACATGGAGTACTGCAGACCAGAAGACTGGTTCATTGGAATGAGAGGGGGAACCTCAGTCTGAGTTTTGTCGGAAGCTGAGGAAACACCGGGAGGCTTTGCAGTACCGCCAGCCTGTGTCTCCTTCTTTCCCGACGAGACAGCTGGGGTATTCTCGTGAGCTCGGGCGCGCTGAGATGCCAGATGGGCATAGTAGACAGCAGGGAAGATGGAGACCGGAGTGGTGGAGCGGGCGTACTGGAAACTGTGTTCAAAGATGTACTGTTGAAGCTCCGCGGAGTGGACTCCAGCCTCATTGAGGAGCACATGGTAATGAACAGGCCGAGCGGTTCCCTTAATGGCGGAATGGGCATTGAGGTAGAAATCAAATTCAAATGGATGAGTTACTCCGGTCTCGACCAAAGTACCTGGTTGGGGATTGCCATTCCTGTCTGCCCGAGTCTCAGGGAAGAATCGAATATGATGACGCTTGGAAGCGACAATAACGGTAACTTTAACGTTCGAGTTTGGTGCAACCTTCTTGAAGACTTGCTTCATGTCTCGTACTTCTTGTTCGAGAACATGTGCGTATTGTCCCTCGGATACACCATCGCGGAAATAGAAGACTCGCTGAGGGACTCTTCCACCACCAACGTTTTGAACCCACCAGTTGAACATGCTATACAGATGCTGGTCGAAATTGGAAGTGGTAATCATCTCAACGCGATGGCCGTTGGTGTTGACCTGAGCTGCGTAACGAGTGCATTGAAGGTTCAATGATACCGTGAGCGCTGCATAAGAACCGCCTTGAGAACCCGGAGCAGGATGAGAGACATCAGCACCAATACACATTGTAGGCTGGCCCCAATTCTTCTGGGCGTTCCTCTTCGCCGCGTCGATGTTGGACGGCACGGCCAACGATGTAGCACCTCCGAGCTTGGCGTTGACCTTCATGAGGACGTTGGAGATGTACTGAGGTTTATTCTGCTGGACATGGGAAGCCTGCATTACTTGCGAGGGGATTCCATAGCGGCATTCACAAGACTTCTTGATGCGGTTATAAGTGTCCGCATTTCGGTCGGGGACGATAAAGATCAAGATCTGCGGCTTGACTTGGAACCTGTTGCCGGTAGTATTCCAGATGGTCGTGATCATCTCACCGCCTTGAGCGAGGTTCCCGAGTTCAATTGGTGGTTGTTTGCTTCCAGGGTCAATTCTTCCGCCGTGCTTCTCGTAGATCCTAATGAAGTTTGACATGAATTGTTGGACGGACGTTTTATCAACACCACCACGACCCTGAACGACACAGATACCCCATGACTTGAGAATATTCACGTTTGAGTAAAGGAATTTCAGATCGTCGATGCGCCACCTGCCTTTGGCACACTCCCCACTTCCCACCTTGCCAGACCCAGCGAATTTGAGGTCTGGTGCAGGAAGGACACGAGCCTTGATCCGAGTGGCGTCCGGGTTAATCTTTACGTTGAACTTTATCAAGTACGGGTCGAGATTCCACTTGAGCATATTGACACCATCCTGGATAGCATCCCAACGTTGCCTTGGAAGGGTAACAGCGAACTTGATCATGTTAGAAGTCTGCTTCTCATCAAGCTTGAAGGCATAACGTTGGTTCGGAGGGATCGACAACACATCGAGAGGCAGATAGACATCTTTCTTCGTGGTCTTGATGAGCGGAAGACCGGTGGTCAGTGTGATGTTGTATTTCCTCTTGAAATATTGGGCATACGTGACCCATTCGCGTTTGATAATATCTCCAGCATCGTTGCGTTCAGTCATCTCAAATTTCTTCTCCTGCGCACTCTGAGCAATAAATTTGTCGATGGTGAACAGCTCTGAAGGTCCTCCACGATGGTTGGTAACGACACTGACACGACTGTAACGCTTCAGCTCACGCTTGAGGCGAGACCTGTCCCAGCTATTTTTCTCGTGCGCAAAGTTCGCTTGAAGTTCAGAAGTATTGCGGTACTTCATGACCTGCAAGATAGACATCTCTAGCTTCATTGCTGTCCAGAATGTCCCGTTGGCAACGTCAACATTGACTGCAAGCTTCATTGGCTCAGGACGGTTGACAACACGCATAGAAGAGTAGACACCCTTGAATGCCTCAACGCCATTCCCAAGCTGAATTCGACCTGGAGCATTGCTGGACGGGGGAAAGAAGGACCGCTTGATTTTGGTGTACAACTGGGAGGGATATTCTCTCATTAGGTGGTCTAAAAAGTTGATTGCCTCAAGGCAGTCGCTGTCGAAAGCCACAGCACCTTTGCCATTCATATAATGCTCAAGTGTATCAAACTTCAGGGTTTTAGTCTTTTTGATAAAGACATTGTGCTTGTTGCTTCGGCCACCGGGCCTTACCGTGCGGCCCTGTTCAGCGTCAAGGTCAACAGTGATAGTGAGCATCTCGGCGTGGAGGTCGAGGGACCTTGAAAATACAAGTTAATATCATTTTAGCATAGAGAAGAATGGCACAAATCCACATACCAAGCAAGCTTATTACCATCGAAGAGCCATCCAGCAAGCCTATGCTGGATGGTCTTGGAAGCCCAGACCTTCTTGACGAGGCCGCGTTTCTCATCGCCTTTGTTCACGACGATCTGCACGTGCGCGTCAGTATCGATCAAAGCAACATAAGTAAGTTGACCTACATCATATTGATAGACAGCTTTCGCGGGCATATTTGCAACGCCGAAGCTGTTCAGCTTGACAACACACTCATACCCGTTGCTGTTTAGAACGGGTGGACGTGCAGGTAAAGATCCTGGAGCTTTGAACTGTTCGACATTGTTAATTCTGATATCAAGGTTGCGGAAGGTGTGTTGAGCGCGGGCGGCCATGACTTCAACGCTGGGTAGATAACGTGTAGACAGAGAAAGGATGAAATAAGGGTGGTTTGAAGTGTGATAGGAAAGAAGCAATAAATGCAAGCGATAAAATAGTGTCTGATAATCCAAGATTGTGTTGAGATGATAGAGGGAGCGAAAAGAGAAGGAAATGTGAGGACAGTTGGCTATCTATATGAATATTGACAATGCCGGGTTGAACTCTGCAGAGAAGTCTGATACCTGACAGTTTGCTCATGAGAGCGGTGAATTGGTGAAGGGCGCAATATATTTTGCACACATATTGGCGGGTACGAGATTGAATGCCGGGTAGGATATACTCTCGTACGAGGTAGATATGCTGTCTGAAAAGCCACGCGCTCCATTCCAAAGGCAGATACATACGGTGAAGAATTGATGCGAAGAGAAAGATGTATTGGAGACGGGTGATGAAAAGCATTTGGAGGAATAAAAGGTGTAGAACAAACATCTTGAAACTGTGTAATGATGCAGAATGGACAAGAAAATGGACTTACCCCTCGAGCCAAAGCCCAACCTGCCATGCCAATGGCTTCGGATATGTTACGAACATCGACCGAGGTCGGCGCAGACCGACCAGCAGGTGTTGGTTCCTTCGGCGGACCATCGAAGCGTGGTGGCGAATTTGGAGAAGGGCGTTGGGCACCAGCAGAAGAAGGAGAATCCTGCTGTCCGGCGGTGGTGTTGCTCTGTCGAGTGCCTCTGGTCGAACCACCAGCACCGGCTTCCTTGGCCGCACGTCTCTTGGATGCACCAGCCATTATTGCTAATGGATGATGATGACTATCACCGATGGATCAGCCAGGTGCACACGACACAGATACTGAAGTTTGCGAGCACGGGAGGGCATATGATCTCTGCTGTGCTATAGGATCTGAGGGCTGTACTGACCTTTTGTGGTTTCAGTGGTATGAACGCGGCGCAAAGGAGTCTGAGAAAGCGAAGTGATTGTTATGCTGTAGTATTGTCAGGCTTTGTTCAATTGTTGGGCACCGTTCCCCAAGGAGAATGATGATAGAGGAGTCTAGACCCATGGTTGACGAATGACAATGGTGATGAGTGATTGTGATGATGATGATGATGATGATGATCATTGTGCAAGCCAAGACTTGACATGAAAGGGGACGGAATGGGTTTTTCGAACGCTTGAAATCACAATCTCGCCATGTGAATACATGAAGTGCTTGTGATGAAAGCTTACGTGAAGAGAGAGAGAATACATAAGACCTTTTCCGCACTTCAAGGCGTGAAAAGACTCCCCTCTGGCTGAAAATATGACTTATGACAGAAAGACAGGATCGACCTACCAAGTACGAACGTAGAAAAAACGGTAAAGATTCTTGCTTTCAGATCTCTAGTGTCAGCTCTGAGAGATTTGGTGAAGTAGTGAGTCAATTGTACGGTGTTGATGCTTTTGATCAGGCGAAGATCTCTGAGAATCGAGTGGCGTCGCAATGATGTGACTTTTCAAGGGAATGTGCTTGTAGTAGAGTGGCGGTGATGAGAGAGTTGGTGGAAGGATGAGCGTCGTAACCTTAAGAAGAAGGCCAAGAAAGAGATGGTCGAAGTAGAGTGAGGTGTAGAGAGGAGAGTGGAGACGAGTAAACAGAAGGATGGTAATAGACTCACAGAAATTGCGCACAGACCACTGATGCTGGGCAACGAGGCAAGGGCGGACGTGAACAACGTGGTTTAGGCTGCCACTGCCCATATGATGTGCTCAGCGACAAAGCTGATTTTGTGAGGTGAGTTTGAGACGTGACTATTGCAACAAGAATGCCATAGAAACTGGACGATGTCATTTTTGACTAGACTCCTATTGTCTAGGAAATGGAAATTTAGCTGGCGGCACGATGGCGAGAGCCGAGCAATAGTAAAGTGAGAAAAAGCCCACAGGAACTTGACAGTAGGGAACCCGAATCTGACAGAAAGGATGCATACGGGAACTTCATCTTGACCTCAATGTTCCTGGCGTGCTCTCCCTCGCATCTCTTCAGATCATTTATACTTACATTGTGCGGTCACGAAAGAGTCAGACAGCAATAGTACCCCTGCTGAGTAACATCCACCGCCCTTCAATCACATCAGTCCTTTGGCATACTCACTATTGTCTTCTAGGAAGGAACTGATAGAGAGTTCATATGTTTTCTCTCTATGTATCGCCTACAGTGAGATGTGAAGGAATGTTTCAGACGCCAGATAATGCCACTCATGAAATATTCATGGTATGAGACGTTTACTCCCATTCCCAAACCCTATTACCAAGTGGTGTGCCAACTCCCGTATACGATATAACACAGTTTGCGGAGATGGGCCCAATTGTGTTTAATGTACAATCTCGGCAGTAAGTAGATTATATTTTGTAAGCACGAGCATATGATACATGCGCGGAACATGTGAGGCCTTAGCGTGTGTAGTGGTAGACTGTGCTCACCATCAGTCGTTGCCTCAAAACGGTAGAAAGGATGACCTCAAAGCATAAGATGATACATACCTGGAGGTTGAACATACGATGGAGGAGCTCCGTATGGGAACTGAGGAGCCTGTGATTGTGTAGGTCGTATGTGTTGCATGGCTGACATACTAGGGTGCTGAGTGTTAGCTCGGTTGAGGTCGACATTACCAAGTAGCTCCACCATCTTGCGTGGGTCTAGGACTACTGCCTTGTAATAATGAGCAGCTGGTATAATGCTCAGAAGGAAATTGATTTCCTTAGGCAGAGGCGCCGGGCCCGGAGGCTGTGTCATAGCCATGTTAATGTTTCCATCACTCCTCTGTTGGTTACGCCTCTGAGCGTCCAGACGACGACCGGCAGCACCTTTGAGAGGTGACTCCCCACGAATGAACTTAGCAGGACGCTCAGTGTCAGAGTCGTCTCCCACGAACGGTCGTTTTGGTGAGTTGGTGATGACCTGAGGTTGTACAGCGAGCGCCGCAGGTGGCATTTGAGGAGATCGAACAGAAGGAGGTGCCGGTGCGGAGATAGCAGGCATAACTGAAGATAGAGCTTTCGGACGTACTTGCGTTCCGGGAGAGATAATATGGCGTATAGTTGTTGGGTCGAACTCGTGTTCTGTATACCGGTGAGCGAAGCTGGCGAGTCTTGGGTCTTCGGGGAAAAGTGTGGCCATGCGTTTCTCTAACTGCACGATTTGGCTGAGTTCGCCGTACTGTGATTCGTATTCATGGAAGAATGCGAAAAGAGACTTGGCCTTGTGTACATTTTCCGGTTTGGCTGTCATCCTAGAGACTGTGGTTTCAAAGACTGCTCGGGCGTCTGTAGTTCATGTCAGTGGCCGCCGTGTTTAAGATTTGTCTCCACCTACTTGTGATGTCTCTGGTGTTGATTAAATGCTTCAGATACTCCAAATTAAATAGCTCATCATCTGGGAAAAGCTTCTGTGCCCTTTCGAAGAGCTTGGTGGCTACTGGGTCTTTATAGTGATACTCCATCAGAGCGCTGGTGATCCATATCTCAGCTGTCCATTGACCTCGCGCTCGGGCATCGATAAAGACAGCTCGGAAGCCACCAGGCTTGTCAGAGGTCTTCTTGCCCGTTCCTTTGCCTTGCACACGACGCATTGCCCTCATCAATGCAATCCAGCTGTATGATATTGTTCGTTTGATTACCTTCAATTGAGCGTCACTGCCCCGCTTGATAGCATCTATCTGCACCTGTTGGGCAGTCTTCCAGGCCTCGTGGGCTTTCTTCTGTTCAGCAACATCGTCATCGTCATCGCCATCATCATCTTCGATGGAAATTTCAGGCTCTTCTGCTCGGAACCGCTCTTTAACGGTCTCAATAAGCTGTTGCTGTCGTTTCTTGGCTTTGTCGATGAGCTCATAAAGAGCGTCTAACAATTTATCGTAAGGTGCTCTGATAAGCGAGCCACGTTTGATCTTTGCCTCGTCAGTCTCTTCAGGGAGCGTTGTGAGCTCGACCCGGTCTGCTTTCTTGAAGGCCAGAAGACAGTTCTCGGGGTTGGCTGTTATGCCGTCGTCCAGAAATTTGTTCCCTTCCGCTTCCATATCATTTTGAAAGCACCACTCAGCAGCATCGAACCACATATCAGGCCAGAATCGAAGAGGCATGACAGACTGTCTGTAAGCGTACAGCACCCTAGCCTTATATGCGTCCAAGTCTTCGTCTTTGAGCACCAGAGGATCTTCCTTCTCCCACCTGATCCAATTGCTCCATATCTCAATCTGCCTCGTGTATTCCTCCTCGCCATCGAATCCTTTCATCGGAGGTAGGCGAGGTGTCGTGTTGCGCAGTAGATCTCGGGTGATGTTATCAAGCTGCACGTACGAGCTCCTAGCTGTTACAAAAGCAGGTGAACGTTCTTGTAGAAACTTGCGACCCTTGTATGCATTAGCTCTATTGCCACTGGTTATAACAGATGGCAGAACTTACTGTGACCCTGTTAAGAGTCGTTTCGAATGTATCGTATTGTTTCCAGATATCGTGGAGCTTTTCCGTTGGTATACATACAGCACGCTGATATATCTTCCTGAGAGAGTCCATCTTCTGCTGATCCTGCCACGTAGTGCCACCAACGGTTCCAGGTGCGCTTTTGAGAAACTCAATGTAATCTTGCCACATCTTGCCCGAGTCTTTGTCAATACCCACCTTCCCCAGCGCGTACTCGTAAGCAGAGGTGATGACTTGTCGGGCTTGGCCTGAAGAATCCGACATAAGATTGTTACGACGACGAACGTAGTCAAGGTACATGGACCACATTTCGACGTTCCAAAGCCTTTCGAGAGATATGCTGAAGATCTGTTCCAGGCGCGAGAGCTCCTCTTCCTGCAATTCCATGTGAGCATAAATAAGCCATTGTTCGACCTGCGGGTTTGTCAGTCAATATTTTCCCACCAACGTCAAGCAACGCACCGCCTGTGGAAACTTTTCGAAGAATCGTGTGTAGATTGCTCGTGCATCATCAAGCTTGTTGCGTTTACGATATTCCGCAATCAAGCTTAAATATGCGTCGATGTCGCCTCGTGGGTCTTCCTTAATCCTATCCTCAAGTATACCGATGCGGTCTTGCGGTAAGCGGCCCTTGGGAAAAGAGCTTGGAATGAGTGCAGCTGTATCGGCAGAAGCTGTAGTGGTAGTAGATGGATCGGGAGGTGCAGCAGTTGAGTAGACTTTAGCGGGAGCACTGGTTTCAGCAGGAACAGAGGTAGAGTGAGGGACAGTGTCAGTAACGCCAATAGAAAGAGCACCAGATACATCCTGATCTTGCGCGTTTTGTAAAGGTACATCTGGTTGGGAAAGAGTATTGATAGGAGTTTGAGGAACAGAATGTAGCGCCGTTTCTGGTGCCGCTTCTAGATTGCCCATGCCCTTGTCTCCAACACTTTGTCCCTTTGATAAAGATACTGGTGTCTCATCCTCATCTTCGTCATCATCGTCAACAACGAAACCACCAACTGTCCGTGGCTGCTTCGAAAAAGCAGGCGACTCGGAAGGAGCAGGCGCATGCATGTCTGCAGAGGCGATGGCAGGCGTGGCAGGGCTTTGAGGCATGGAGCCAGACATAGACGTACGATTCGATCCGCTCTCGTCCTCATCATGCGAGTGCTCATTACTTGCAATGAGGCGCGCAGGGTCGTAGTCTTCATCTCCTTCGTTATCAACCGTCTGTTCGTTGTCACCGTTAACATATGCGGGTGTCCCATCCTGCATCGATTGCAGGAAGGCAAGTTCGGCATCTGCGTCAGTCATCGTGAGGTCTTATTAAGCTGAATATAAAGAGATTTGGGACGATGAGTGGCCACGTAGTGGTAGGCAACCTAGAGAGTCGCTAGACAGCGGTTTGGGCGCAAACCAGGCGCGCAGGCCCAAGATGGCGGTGCAAGAGGACCACTTTCGGCAGTAGATAACAACTTTGCAGTAATTGTCGTGATAGAGTGTGTAGATGACGATGGTAGCGGACAGTTCGGTCGACGTGAGAGTCTGCGGTGAGCTGTTTGAGAATGGAAAGTTTGTCCTTGAGCGTACCTATTGTTAGAAAGCTAGCGCGAATCAATTCGCGCCAAGACCGATTGATGCATACAGCTTCGGCACCAACGTCACTTGTCAGGACATACACTCATGGTAAGTGAACAACGTCACAATGAAATAAAACACCCTTATACCGTAGTAACACCTTGGTCACGCGCTGAGAGTCAATCAAAACGCCAGCATATTCAAAGGAAATTCTTGTATCCCCTAGAAGACCGACATACACATCCATCTCCTCACACGATTCTATCCCGACATGAACCCTCACATATCACTCCCACGTCATGGTGAACCTTCAAACTTCGGTGGTGCTCCTCCCAGCAATCAGAGCGAAGGCTTCCGCATGCCTAGATTCTTCAAGCGCCTGTTCAAGTTTCCGCAGATGGACTTCGAGATGGCCATTTGGGAGATGACTAGCTTGATCATAGCACCAAAGAAGGTTTTCAGGTCAATATACTACCATGTGAGACTGCATAGTGTAAATGTTGAAGCGTTGTTCTGACCAAGTCTTGCTAGAAACAAACCAAAAATACATGGCACCGGCCAGATCCATCCTTCACGTACCTTTTGTCTTTCTTCCTCCTCCTCACGTCGTTCGCATGGGGACTCGCATACGCACGTGGTATCACGAACATAGTAGCTATCACCATAATATTCATCGCGATTCACTTCCTGCTCGTGTCTGTCCTTGTGGCTGCTGCGTTATACGTTCTCGTAGGCAAGTTTCTAGGCCCAGGTGTGCCCGGTCTGCCTGGAAAGAGAAGACAGGGGCTCTTCATGCGCCCTGGCGAAGGAGAACAGCTCGAGTATGGGTACTGCTGGGATGTATCCATCAGGGCATTCGTACCGGTGTGGGTATTCCTGTATGTGGTGCAGTTCGTCCTTATGCCGGTAATTGCAAAGGAATTCTGGTTATCGAAGCTTGTTGGGAATTCATTGTATCTGATCGCGTTCGCTTATTACTTCGTTATCTTATTTTTGGGATTCAACGGTGAGTTATGGACCGCTGAGGAAGATGGAAGTGTGGTTAACGTATTAACAGCTCTGCCCTTCCTCCACCACACAGAACTACTCCTTGGACCAGTGCCTGTCATCGCAACTATATGGCTGATCAGTCTCTTCACGACAAACCTACCGAAACACTTCGCGCCAGTGTTATGGGCAGGAGCAGGATTGCGGAAGGACGTATAGACATGAACTGTTGACTATTGATAAAAGTTCTGTGGCTCTGTGCTTATATGGAGTATATCAGCTCTTTCGCATGATCTTTGTCTAATATACTGTACATGAAGTGGGGAAAGTAACATCAATCTTCTGAGGCCGCACATGTGGTGTGATACAATGAGCTAGACAGGGCACGCCACGCAATGCTTATATGTACCTACAATCATGTGACCATCCAAACATAGGCCTACAGCAAGCGTTTCTCGGACTTCTCCTCATAATGCTGGATTACATCGCCAACGAAGAAGTCTTCGAAATTTTCGAAAGAGACACCACATTCAGTCCCCTTTGAAATCTCCTGGACATCTTTTTTGTGGCTCTTCAGCGAGGAAATGGTACCTGCGAAGGTTAACTTGATTTCGATTCAGACTGATAGTTGCGATGAGTGACTTACCGTCGTAGATGATTTCCTGGTTGCGCAGAACTCTGACTTTGCCATCTTTCTTCAGTGTACCCGTACGAACCCTCGAACCAGCGATCAGTATGAACTTTCGACCCCTGATATTGAAGTTGAAAGTCTGCAAAATTTCCGCCTCGCCCGTCACGCGCTGTGTCACCTTCGGTGCGAGCTTCTCACTAACGATGCTCTTCACGTCGTCGACTAGCCGGTAGATAATATTGTGATTCAGTATCCGCACTTTGTTTGCGTCAGCAAGAGCGGCGATGTGACCGGGTGTTTGGGTGTTGAAATTGATGATAGACCCGCCAGCAGTTGCAGCGTGTTCGATGTCGAACTCTGATACCGCACCAACACCAGTCCTGAGTACTTGCGCTTGGACTTCACCATTTCCAATGGCCGAAACCGAATTAAGAATCGCTTCAGCAGAGCCGGATACATCAGCTTTGATAATAAACGGTACGTTGGTTGGACCAGTTGATATTTCTTCTGTTTTAGCATCCTCCGGCTCACCGTCTGGATACTCTTCAGCTCGTCGAGTGGCTTCTTCGTCAGTCGCTTTTTTAGCCGCTTCGGCTCGCCGAGCTTCATTGATGGCTTCCATATCTACAGCGAGTTTGATACGCTCAGCCTTCTCGATACGGTAATCAACTACACTGGTGGCCTTGTGTTCATCTGAAGCTTGAATCACCTCATCTCCAGCTTCGGGTTGCTCGCGCCAACCACCGACTTCAACAGGGGTACCTGGCCCTGCCGATTCAACAACGATACCAGCATCTGTCTTCAGTGATCGCACCCTTGCCCATGTTTGACCCGCAACCAAGACGTCGCCGATGCGAAGAGTACCTTGGCGTACGAGAACAGTAGCAACCTTTCCAGAGGTCTTCGTTGCGGCTTCGATCACCCATCCCTCGACCTGCCTTTGAGGATCCGCACGATGATCGAGCATTTCCGACAAAGTGACAATTGCCTCTTCGAGATCCTCCATCCCTTGACCGGTCTTGCCGCTGACATGGATGGCTTGAACATCACCACCGAAGTCCTCGACTTCCACTCCATTCGCCATGAGATCTCGCTTGACCACTTCGGGGGCGGCTCCTTGCTTGTCCATCTTATTGATCGCAACGATCATAGGCACACCTGCACCCTGCGCATGATTGATAGCTTCGATGGTCTGCGGCTTCACACTATCATCTGCCGCAACAACAAGGACAACAATATCAGTCACATTGGCACCACGTTGGCGCATATCTAAAAATGCAGCATGTCCAGGCGTATCCAAGAAAGTGATGGTTTTCCCCGAGGGCAATGGCACGCTAAAAGCACCGATATGTTGAGTGATCCCTCCGAATTCGCTCTTTACTACCGCCGACTTTCTCAGATAGTCCAATAGTGTTGTCTTGCCGTGATCAACGTGTCCCATGATTGTGACTATCGGGGGTCGTGCTGGGAGATGTGCCTTGTCTTCGGGTTCAGGCAAAGCTTGCAAATCTCTAGCAAACTCATCCTCAACGAGTGGTTGAAAGTTGTATTCCATTGCAATGAGTGACGCGTCTTCCGACGTGAGGATATGGTAATTCTGAACATCTTCGAACCCAAGCTCTTCCATTTTGGTGACGAGGCGATCCACATGAACCCGAAGTGCTGTAGCAAGATTGACAACACTGATGTACTCTGGCAGACTGATCGGTTTCGGTGCTTCCTTCTTGGTCATTTTCTTTTCTTGCCTCGACCTCCGTCTTTCCTCGCGTAGAGCTCGTGCCTCATCCTCTGCTTCTTGCTCATGCTCTATTTGGGTCCTTCTACCCTTGCGTCTCGTGTTCCTAGAATCTCTTGCCCAAGTATCTCCTTCCATGAAAGCGCCGGCAGCCTCCAGACGTCGTCGTTCTCGTCGTTGTCGATAACTCTCCACTGCTCCTGTGGGTTCATTTTCTTCAACAATTCTACCATCCTCTTTGCTTCTATGCGTTGTGGTAGCGGCACCGCTAGTTGAAAACGGACTGAACGTTACGAATTCTGAGTTAGACTTCTTTGGCGTCAGACCAACTGACCCTTCCATGCTACCAGACGGTGGCTCCTTGACCAAAGAGTGGTCTTCAACAGATGTGGCGCTGCCCAATACGCTTCCTCGCTGTTCAGGGTCTCGCCGTCCCAGATCTCGTATCCGTTGTGGTAGGAATGGTGTGTATGATGGACGGAATCTCTCTGCATTTCTCATGACATCGCGGATCGGTTGTTTTTGGATAACTCTTCTAAGCACAGGAGGTCTTGATTCCGCGCTCTCAAGTAGCTTGGAAATATCTTCTGGACTCGGTTTCTTCCGCAGACCTTGCCAGTTAACAGGGACAGGCTCTTTTACTGGCTCGTCCAACGACAGAAGGCGTCCTCGCTCTTCACGTATGATAGGCATTGGGGCCCTTGATTGTATACGAGGAGCATGATGTGTGTTATTGGGTTGTACTCTGAATCTAGGCAGCTCACGATAAGGGCGCCCAGTATAGCTCGTCTGTTGTTGGTCAGAGCGTGCATTCAGATCTTCTTGATTGGTATTGCGCGTCTTGGTCAGAGCAGGATGTATAGCAGGTTGTTGGCGTGTGGCAAGAGGTGACTTTCGCTCCTCTGAAGACAATGCAAAACCACCAAAACATCGTGCTTGGTGCTGCATCATAGCAGACTGAGCTCTAGTGCGCTGTAGCTGTCGTGATCTACATTTCAACTGCCACTTCGCCATATCCACGTTGTGTGAAGCGCCATTATTGGGAGTTGTGGAAGATGTGATGGGTCTGCGCTGCTCTGAAATGACGATGCGGCGATGCTCGCAGAAGACGCAAATATTGCGAGCTGAGCCCTGGTGAGGTTAGCAGTGGGTCATACACTCAGGCCATTGGAGATTTCACTCACTCTGAGGAGTGCATTCTTCTGCATCGTCACAAAGGCCGATCGCTCAGCGCGGAGTCGCACACGCGATGAGTGCGAGTGTTCGAGGTTCCACTCATCCATCCAGATTGACTGCGACCAAAATTAGCGTGTCTTGCGGAACTCGGTAGTCTGCCTCAGGCTGTAACATATATTACTGACCATCGGGATTGTAAGTTTGCGATCTCGACAAAGTCACGGATATGTACTTATCTGAACAGAGGATACTCGCCAAGTGTAAGCCTCTCCGACACTAATCCGTCAGAATTAGAGCCGGGCTATGACTATGAAGCAATACATTCTACGATGGTCACAGCAGCTCGCGTGACCAGACCATTTTGAGATTGTTTTCTTTGACTTAATAATTAAAATCAGCGTTTTTGTAGTTGAATTATCTATGTCTTTATACATCTCAAGCGCGCTCGGATCGTAGTTCGCAGTAATTGTGTCCTGCAGTATGGTGTTAAGGTGCAATCTGGTTTGCCGAAATCCATGGATAGAGGGATGCAGCTAGCTGTGGACCCCAGAAATGTCTATTGAATAGGTGTTCACGTCCCCACTGTTGCTCTAGTAGAGATTCAACTTACACAACACCAATTACTCGACCACTGCAGAATGTACGGGAACTTCGTCGAACGAACCAACTAAAGCATCAATAGCTAACAATGTCGACCGCGCCATCCTTAGACCAGTCAGAGACATCACCAAACCATTCACGAAACTCTACCTCTTCGTACTTTACGTATCCCGTTACATATGCAGTTTCGAGCGTACTAAGGCGACTTTCTACCGATCCAGGACCTACCCAAGTGAATATAGATCGCAGTAGCAGCTTGAAAGATATGGGTAGTGTTTTTAGTCCTCCTAGACGGCATGCATCGCCATTTCAACCTCCACCTCTTACGCCTTTAACACTTCAAGGGTACAAGTCCGGGACGGCAGACTCCGCCAAACTACTCTCGAAGTCGCTCGCTGAAGAGATACGCCTCTTAATGCCACCGAGGCTTCAATTACAGGAGAACTGGTCACTCGCCTACAGCCTCGAGCAGGATGGCGTGAGCCTAGCGACACTTTATAAAAATTGCGATCAATACCGTGGTAGAAGAGGAGGGTACGTGCTCGTCATACGAGATGGCGAAGGAGGCGTGAGTTCATGAGATATCATTAGCGATCTGGGCTGATTGTACATATGACAGGCTTTTGGCGCCTACTTGAGTGATCCACCACACCCTGCTCCTCATTACTTCGGCAATGGTGAATGCTTTCTGTGGAGGGCACATACTTTACCATCTATCCCAACGCTAGCGAATCTACCACCTCCACCTAGCGCAGACACGACCAATGCACAGCGGATGACTACACTGGCACGTCTCAACCCTCCTACATCTGGTCGAAGCGGCACAAGTACGCCTGAGCGAATACGTTTCAAGGCATTTCCCTATAGCGGTATCAATGATTATATGATATTCTGTGAGCAAGATTACTTAAGCGTTGGAGGCGGGTAAGTTATACATCTAGTGATGCTATCCATATCTGAACTTAGGGCGGCTTACAAGCTATGTCAGTGATGGTCATTACGGGCTTTGGTTGAACGACAACTTGGAGCAAGGAATTTCAGATTCGTGCCCTACATTTGGCAATGAGCGATTGAGCGACGAAGGTTCAAAATTTGACGTGCTAGGTGTCGAGCTATGGTTTATTGGCTAGGGGATCTGGAGTACCTGTGATACATTTTTGCGGCATTCTCGGCGTTCGAACATCAATGGTACCATACCATTGCCGGTGGCGTTCAAGCGAGATTCTAGTCTGCTAGAATTGTAGCAGTACCATTTTGGGGGTCACATGTCTTCTCTCCATGTGACATGTAGAGCCGTCCGGTGTAGAAGGATTTGAGCAGATGAAAGGGCTCAAGCCAATGATCAGAATATGCAAGGCCCGACAGCTGCTCTGATAGGTAGGTCAGAAAGATTCAAGAGACATTATATCTTTACCTTCCCCTCCGTGCCATTGCGGATCTGCCATGCATCTGAGAATTCTCAAGAATGCCCCTGGGGAGAAGGCTGCCTACACGACATTCTGTCCTCTGAGCTCGACATTACAAGAATAGCTGAAAAAATAGCTTCAGATCACTTACGATTGGCGACCATTCATCAATTACTTGGAACTCCCGGAATGGGAGATGCAACCCAAGGCCAATTAGTCGTCGTCAGCGAGTTCACGCCACTAGCCTTAAATTCGAGTATTTTGACTGACAAAACATGTTGTAGATTTCATGACGCTGAACTCCTCCGGGTCTTCTCTTCACGTTATCAACAGGTGGGGAGCTGACGTCAATGTATCCTTGTCACTTGCATGAAGACTCTATAGCTCGTTGATAGTCGCATTGAATCTTACTATGATAAGAACATAAAGACTTATTGAAGTCCTATTACTGCCCTGTTCACATCCTTGTGCATTCAGCCGATGCAATCAACCTGTAAGTGACTCGCTCGACCTTTATAGTTCATGGGTCGAATGAATTGCACCCTATAGATCCTGGCTACACACTAAGCTATTCATGCGTATTGTTCTTCCGCCCACTGATATTTTCTGTTATAGGTGTTTATTGATTTGGCAAAGTCGTTTCATGAGCCTGGTAGTGGTCCACAAATCGTGGAACGCTGGTACACCAAATTCGCCATCAGCTCTCCTCAAATTAAGAATCCAACTTTCACGGACAGTGCATTGCATGAAGAGCACTTAAAGGGAGCGCTTGCAGGGGTAGAAATTACTCGATAGACACTATCGGGCAACGGTGCTGTCCGGAGGCCAATCTAGACTTCCCTCCTGTTATCATCCGTCAGGTCCTGATATGCAGAATTCTGTCACAAGGTCTCTACTCCCAGACATTAAGTACTTTGCCGAGCTTGTTAGTGCAGCTTGCGCGTTACAAATATACAGGGTCGCTTTGTGAGATGGCAGTCTTCAACTGGAGGCACAATGATATACTACTCACACGTCCTGCTCAGAGACTCCTTCAGATTCTGTGTGCAGATTAACTATATTTCGTTACCTACATCGTTCAATCTCTGGCTACCGTGACTTAATAAGCTTCTTCAAGATCTACTACTGCTGTCGCTATGCAGACTGATACCT
Source organism: Pseudovirgaria hyperparasitica (assembly GCF_010093815.1). Classification (NCBI taxonomy): domain Eukaryota; kingdom Fungi; phylum Ascomycota; class Dothideomycetes; order Acrospermales; family Acrospermaceae; genus Pseudovirgaria; species Pseudovirgaria hyperparasitica. The sequence goes on from NW_022985551.1 coordinate 698,922, forward strand.
ACAGCGTGTTTGGGGTGGGACATTACTACCAGCATATACCGTGCCAGTGGGTGTCAATGAAGTAACATCACCGCTCGATCACTAGTGCCGCATGGCACAACGATAGAGAAATACCCTTTGGAGATGATTAGGTCCCTAAATACAAAGGAAACATTGTTCTCACGCGGGGAAGATCCTTGATATAATGCGATTGGCACAGTTGACAAGGCGTCTTGAACTCAATGACACCTAGTAGTCTGCAGGTTGATATCAGAAACACAACAAGATAAGTCAACGATACCCGATAATGTGGCACGACCGTATCCGAAAGTCTGATCCTGACAATGAAACAGGCGCGCATATCATAGAGTTGGTATCAAAACGTCTATAATTTGAAACGGGTTATCATCGATCACACATCATTTTTTATACTTAAAAAGGCTTCCAAACTAGGAAATCGCTCTCATAATCATATGAGCACAGAAAACCCAGTTTCTTAACGCAATCAGATGTTCTAGCGAGCTAATGCGTACTGGATTCTGGCTTCTCCAGAGCCTAACAATATATCCACATGGGTAATTAGACTAAAAGAAAAGCTTCTCACCTCACAACGGGTCATCATACTAGTATACAACGACTAGTATACTCAAGCCTCAATAGTTCTTAAGACCGACTTATGAGTAGGTGCGCGAAAACGCCATGTCCTCAGAATACATGTCATTCCGTCGATGAGTTGACGGCAGTGTCAAGTCAAGGCTTCTCAAACCATGAATCGCTTGGATCAACTGAATACTGCCGGTGAAAAAGCACTTATAATACAGAATGGTCACCTAGAATTATAACTTATAGCTAAATTTACGTACCATTAATTCAAAGAAATGCTCTTATAGGCGTCCGGGAGCAGGAAATAGTGGAGTACTAGCGCAAGAGAGGGGCCCAGATGCAATCCAGATATATGAAACGTTAGGTTATCGTTCTACCATTGTAACGGCGCCAAATGTAGCCTATGTGAAAGGTAAGATGCCAAACAGATCTAGAATGCATTAAGAGAGAATAGAGACCCCACCTTTTACCCTCTAACATATCTAAAACTACCACGCGGGTAGATGAAAATGATCTTCTAATCTTACAGACGGAGGAGAGTCGCTAAGTCTCCTCCGAGTTACCGAAAAGCTCATTCTTGTGCCCGATGAGGGTCTCCAAATCGATAGCATGGCGCCACTGGCGCGCAACCAAGTCGGACCCAGGATTAACCCAGTCACTCCTATCTTCCGAAGATTCTACACCTGGGTCGGAGAAGATCCCCGGGATGCTAACCCGACGGCGCACGGAAGGGGTGGCTGCCTCTTTCTGGCGCTTGGCCAGAGCCGGTGAGGACGGTGAAATATCATCACGGACGTGACGAAGATCGCATGGTCCACCAACGAGCGCGAGGAACCCAGCCTTGTAAGCAGGGTTGGCTGCGTAAAGCCCTCCTGGCTGTGCCCCCTCAGATGCAGCTGCGCTCCCAGCATCCCAAGCCTTGATGATCTCCTTGAGATCGTCAATGATCAACTCCCGGTCGAGCCGGTGGTGTCTACCCCTTTTGTCTGCCAGAGAGTGTCGCCAGGCGACCTAGTAGCGAAAAGCTGCGGCGGCAACCCCAGCCTCACCACGCAACTTCTTCGCAAGAAGTTTCATAGTCCGAAGAAAGTGATTGGAGTAGTCCTGTGGGGCAAGGGGGACACCTCCAATGTCTCCAGCCTTTGCCTTTTCGTAGCCACCAGGCAGCTCTTCACATGGTAAGAGCTCGTTCGGTATGAAATTTTCAAGGCCTTCAGGCCAGGCAGCATCTATAAGTTGAGTATCGCCATGCGGGCTCGCTGCTGCCTGGGTGGACAATCATCGAATGTCTTCTTAATTTCATTGGGTTGCCGCTGGCGGTGGTCGTGCTTAGGTCTCCTGGGACTTGAGTGTTTGTGTCGTTGGGAGGGACTTGTGCGGCATATGTACCTTCGTATGATCGGGCGGTGACGGTATTAGCCTTCCTTGGAGAAGGGGGTCGTAGTGCCTGGTGCTTGTCAGGGCATATTTTGTCTAACAGAAGAGGGAAAACCTTACAATTGATGGTACAGATGTGGGCTCGAGAGTCCAGTCACTCTCGTAGGACTGATTGGTGTTGTAAAAAGAGCTGTTTCTCTTCCAAGCTTGTTCAAAGTTGGCGTCGTTGAAGGCACACGGGCCAATGGAATAAGTATCCTATCGGATGATAAATAAGTTAGTTGAAGCTTGAGGAATGAAACTGAGTGGGGGCTATTACTGACCGAGTCTATGAGCTGTACACCACTGCTCTGGCCTGCATGATAGGTAGTGACTCCACGAATATCGGTGCGATTTCCGGAGGTGAGAGGCTCATTCGTGGTATACGAAGACATTTTCAAGCTTGGCGATGATTCTGGTGGCTAATGGATCGACCTGGCTTAATAAGAGGAGAGGTAGAATAGCAGTTGGTGAGAAATGAGTATAAGTTTCAGCGCTGAGAGTGCGACGTTGCTGCCCTATTCAGGAAGTTAATGTAGTCGAAGAAAAGATGTCGAAGATCTGAGCTTGGAAGATGATAAAAGAACTCACAGCGTTGATGTGATGCAGAGAGTATCAATAGGTAAGCGTTACGATTGAGCACAGTAACGGCGAGATGAATAGAGAGATAGTTGAAGTTTCTTGGCCGACTAACCAATCAGGGCGTGTCAGGAGATAGTATGCCGGTGAAAGGGCTAAACGGTACTCTGGAGAAGTTACAAGGTGTTCCTTCGAGTGATATAGTAGCAAAGGTGGTCGAATGATAGAGCTTGTGTTGACCGTGGGTCCCCTTCGGTCAAGGTAGATTGAGCAAGACATAAACCCCATGATGTAGCAAGTCAATTCAACAGTATATATTGCTAAAATACAACACGGTTCATTGCATCACGGGCTCTATTACAGGCCTACAAGCAGGTATTCGTGATCTATCAGTATGGGTATTAAGCAAGGTGGCAGGGACAATGAGTCTCACTAGCATGTAATCAATGGAGCATATAATCAGTATAATATGCCTCACAGCTTCATTCAGCGTCCCATCATAATAATCTAAGTGGATCAAAATTACCGTTACACTGTTTGGACTGTCGAAGGTAAATAAGAAAAAATGGTGAAGGTTAGCTCCACTTACGCAGATTCTGACGCATCAAACTTCGCAAAAGCACCAACACAATGAGCACACTCATCGGCAATCGCACCGAGATCAAAATGACAAGAGAGCAGATGGCTGCGGGAATATGTGTACTGTGCCCATATCATGATTTGCGACGCGTCTGCTCAGCTTGACGCTCTATTATCCCCTAATTTCAACCCACGTACGGCACATCGGATTCTTGCAATCGTGACGACAACAAGACGAGATGAAAGCACAAGTGCTGAGGAATAATATGAAATTGAATAGAGGCCAACGTATTTCAGGGTGAAGCGAACAGGTGAGAAAGAACTCTGCAAAACCTGCAAGGTCTGACAAGACTTAACGAGGCGGCATACGCAGAAGCACCTTGACAATGCCTCGCAGTGCACCTACTAGACTCATAGACCTCTACTCTTTTCTTCGTCACTCCTACATTCCAATCCCTTGAATAACCTTCCACTAGACCTCATTGACCGCAGTTAGCAAGATCCGGACTGATTAGGCTATGTGCCGGACCGGCCTATGGTCAAGAAAGACCCAATATCAGGACACACACAAAGACTAGGAAGAGAATGACAAAATGGAAGACAACAGTAAAGAATAAAGCTCAAGTGTAGGGTGACTGAAGAGGAAAGGGAGCAAGTGGGAAGAAAAGTATGGCACTGGGCGCCCGATCGAGACCACACAATATTCGACATTCCAGGAACGGGATGTTGATCTGCGGCGGAGTGAGGAATTCAGATACACATTGAGTGTATGAAAGGCGATTCGCACACGCGCGGAACCTCACTTCCTAGCTCCTCATATTGCTATGCGAAGAGACCTCCCGATCTAAGACCTAGACCTCCATAGCTCCTTATTTCTACACCGGTATACAATGGGGAATTAGTATGGAGTGGGAACAGTAGGCAGAAGGTCTCATACAGAAGCGTAGCGCAACAGCCCTTGAAGAAGACGAATCAAGAGACTTAGGAACCATCTCCACGATGATTGTGAACCTCTGGTCCACGACGCGTTGTAGTCTCACTATTGAGGGGACAAGCATAATAATACGCCTGGACAGGAGATTCAATTAGTCGCCCTGGCCCCGTCAGCTCCAGTCTTGTCTACAACTGAACGTCAATAATAGCCAACAGTTCAACGGAAATCTGAAGGGGAAGTGCCGTAAGGTTCTATAGTCCTCAATTCATGGTGGTCGAGTCTGCCTTGCAGATAAGGTCCAATATCTTAACATAAGGAGGAGGAACTCCGACAGAAGGAAAGACGCAGTCAAAGGGTGGATGAAGGAGCTTCGAATAAAGCGGCATTGTTGCTAATTGCTAGGTGACTATTGAGTCTATTATAGTATGACTATGACCAGGGGACTGGACAGAAGGGACGAAGGCATACTATCGATATGAAAGAGCTGAAGGAGTAAAAGCTAGCAATGAAATGGTTGAGAGAGAGTCAGCGGCTGAGATCAGGGCAAATTGCTGACAAGATAATACTTCGCGCAAGAAATATAATGGTACAAGTAAAGGCGAAGTTGAAAGAGATGGCTTGACGAGAATATCATACGGAGAGGTAGTTCTACATGAGTCGTTGTCCAGATGACTGAAACGGAAAAGTTTTATTATAACGGGTCGGTGATGCTAGAGCCGAAAAAGGGACAGTACAGTTGCCAGCGAGGGGAGTGATGAAGTGCCATAGACCTCCTTCATGGTCGGCTCCTATTATGCTCTGGCAGTAGAAGACCTTAATGACGAAACTGTGATAGAGGAAGAGGAGCAGACTTTGGCAAGGAGCTCTACGAAGGCTACGCTGCCAAGATTCGAGCCAGGACTGGGGCTGCCAAAGCTCCAAGAGAGGGATCATGAAGGGATGTTGAAAAGAAGATCTACAGATTGAAGTGGCACTGACCTGACGACGGAACTGAAAATACCCAAATCCTAAAGGCACATGGGAAATCAAGTACAATAATATTCACAGATCATGGACTTCATCTGCTCGCCGATACCACGACCAAGTCACAGAGTATCATTGATCCAAAATTGTAAAGATGCAATATGGCATGCCAATTGCTAAGAAACCGAAGCAGCAGCGTCGTAAGATGACTGGACAGCAAGTGGACGGCGTCACTCACTCACAAGTCTGCCTTGCCATGTATAGGTAAGAAGTGTAAGATATCGGAAAAGACGGCACTCGGAAGGGACGCTGTGTTGTGGCCAGACATGTTGATACCTATAATAGACTATCGGAAGTGGTGTAAAGCCTGTAAGTCGAAGGATGCCGAAGTACCGCTATCCATTTCCTTCAGACGAAGAGATGATCCGTGCGCACTCACCAAATCGCTCCAGGCGCGGACACTTGTTCGGACGGACGGACGTTGACACCAACTTCACCGCGGTCCGTCCAGGTTTCAAATCGGTATTTGATTGCATTAACCTCAGTCTAAAGACTCTCGATGCGACGATAGGCTCGGATGCAGAGCTCTCTACCGTTAATCCGTATATGATCTCGCCATTACTATGGGCAAATGTCATAGCAAGACACTGCACAATGTTGATTGAAGCACCCCGTGTGGGTCTCGGGTGTTACCTTGTCGCCTTATATGACGACAGATCATGCCAACACCCCCTTCCCCCAAACCAAAGGAAACGATGCTAAGTGGAATGTAATGAACACCTTGTTGTCAGCCTCTGTTCAAGTTTTCTGCTGGTCCTTGCTGACCTCAGCTGGGCCTAGTTCCAGATTGGATTGTAAAGGAGTTAGTGTGTGGAGCTGCAGATCGAAGCCTTCAAGCGTCCTATATTGGCCCCAACGCACCGACAACCTTTGGAACTTCGCCATACACAAGTGGTTCCTTCCCGTCCACTGCCTCTTCCCTCCCCACATATCCCTCCTAATTGGGTACGTCCGTCACTCGTTCGATCCTCTGACTGGAGACGCTGCGAACAGACTGGCAAGAGTCAGGATGCTTTCTCGTGCTATCATCAACGACATCATCCAGTCAATGTATGTTTCAGTTGGACTCATCACTCCGGGGATTTTCCTGCACGCCATGTTAATTCGGGAAACGGTCACTATCTCCAGTCGATCTGACAGCCTCAATCCTAAAACAGCAACCCCTAAGACAAGCACTCCATCTCTGCAACGCTATGTCCGTCACATCCGCTTTTGATATCACACTGTGCTCTTTTAGCCTGTAGGGGCTGGCTGCACCACTGATACAAATATGCAAGGTGCTTTCACCTACCGTTCGCTAGCCAATCGGCTCTCATACACACCATGAGGAGGTTGAGAACATGCAGCCGCGTCTTCCAGTCCCATAGTAGATGCCAATGCCACGTTTTGTGGACGTTAGCATGCGACAATTTTACGACCGCTTTTCAAGCCCCCAAACACTTAACATTCAAGGCGCACAACTATCAGAGTTCCAGTTTTCTGTTAGCTATATTGTGAATCAGACACTACTTCAGCTGTACTTCTCAGCCACGCATATTCCACTTCGTTGCTACCTCAAAACGGTCCTCCTCTCAGGTACCGCTACTATAATCAGAATCCAGGCGCCCATATTGCTCTTGGACCAATCAGACAGACAGATCAAGCAGCCAAAACGATTGGGCTCAGCCACTCCACAACCGTCTTATCACTCACACCAGCCTTATAAACATAAAAGCATCCCAGCCTACATAGCAGACATCACTGATGACTCTGGCGCTCTGTTCTTACCTTATCAAGATCACATCAAGATCACATAACGGTCTGCCAAACTCTTCTTGGATCTGGTGAACTACATTTCCGATCAATTCAACAATCACACGTCAACACCCTCCTACGCCGCTTCCTACGCCAAGTTTTCTCATACGCGGCCGACATTAATCGCGCCTAATCGTTCTTGGCCTTGTAAAAGACTGATCCACATTGCAAAAGTCTAGCCTCGAGATCAGAAAGCTTTAAGAAAACCCAATGACTGAATACTTCACCGAAGACACCGACCGCTCTGTGCTGGGCGATAATGACATTATGAGCCAACTATTTCCACAACCATCCAGCGCTTCGTCACATTCCGACACCATGTACGGAACCACCCTTGCACACCACAGTCCACACTTACCTAATATATCTGCTGGTGGCTCTCCGGATTTCTACGGCAGCCCGCATCTAACACCTCTATACGGCCAACCGACATACTGGAATTCACTGCAACAGAATCCCAACCAGGCCGATTTCTCGTATCCCCGATACTCTCTTCCGTCAGTAACGATGGCACCACTCCAGTCAATCCCCAAATCACCGCAATATCTCAACTCATACCCCTCGATATCCCGCTCATCATCAACATCCTCAAATGGCACATACCATCTTGCCACCTCTGGGGACTACACACGCGTATACCGAAGGTCCGTCTCGCCAAGCACGCCCGACTTGCGTGCATACGGCTACCAGAATGAGGACGGATCATGGACATGCGCCTACCCAGGCTGTGCATCCAAAGCGGTGTTCACACGAGGATGTGACCTACGGAAACATCACAAACGACACACGAAAAGTTACTTCTGCTCTCATGAGAGTTGTCCGCAGAGTACGGGAGGCGGGTTCTCGAGTAAGAAAGATCTAGCCAGGCATATGGCAAGTCATCAGCCTAGTATTGTTTGTGAGTGGGATGGGTGCGAGAGGGTTTTTAGTAGAGTGGATAACATGGTATGTGGAGCGATCGTTGTTTCTTGGAACGTTACTAACGAGTCTTTTAGAGGGATCACGTTAAGAGGATACACATGAAGAGTATTCGTGGAGAGGTACGAAACCGAGTCAACTCTGCCTAAGCTTTGAATTGAGCAGGCCGCTTGCGATTTGTGTATGATTAGTTATGAGGCATCGCCTGCCTGAAGAGCCAAAGAAGAACACAATAGGTGTGATGCGAAACGATGTGGCATATAGGGGATTACGTTTCGTCATTAGGTTGCATTTGCTTCAGCGCACCGACACCAGAATACTTGGGGTCGTTCCCTATACCAGAGGTATACTGGTCTCACATACTACATTGTTACACTATATGAAATATCAAGCCTTTGCGATGTATAGGAAATATCGATTAAATCGAGGCTGAGAAGGCTAGTTGGGGGCCTGAAGTAGAAGATAAACCGGACTAAAAAGAATAAGTTCAAGGGTAGACTACCAACAGACCCCGATGTCGTGAATACCAGAAATACTATTGTGTACTATAGTAACATGAAGATATGGTCCCACAATAGGAAAGTATACCTGAGACTCGTGTAGATCTTTTTGATGTGAAGATCAGGTTCTTCATATGTCAGCATCTGCCTATCTCCGATCGAAGGAGCCATATATCCGCGCCCCTGAGCGAACGTCATTCTCTATGAGTGTCTCATCCCTGTTCGGGAAAACAGTGCTATGATTAGGTTCTGGTAGCCTACACCTTGCTTTTCGAGAGTCCGGGCCAGGCCCACTTTCGACAACTCAGTTCGGACAATTTACAAAGAGAGCTCAGAGCACAGCAGTCTTTCCGGTGATAAATCTGCTGGGCCTATTTGCAGTGAATTTCCTTATTCACAGACCTTGGCGTAAGCATGTTAGAAATCGAAGAGAGATCCATCAGGCACGGCTGTCTGGCTGTAGCCCGGGTCTGAAAAGGGATAGCTTGGCGCGAAGGGGTGGACGATGATCACAACTGAGATGGCATGAAATTGATAACAATATCAACAATACGAAACGTATCTATCATGACAACAGCGACCTCCGACTCACGGCAATACCAAGCTCGGTAGGTAGATCCCAGCCCGGTACTTCTGAAACCGTATGCGTAAATATAATCACTCTATCCTGTCCGAGACTCGAGTACCGTACAAGGGTACCTTCTATCCTCGCGCCGACGTAGCACGGAGTTACGGACGGGAGCACGGAAGCCGCAAACCATTAGTCGTACTCTCTTCGATCCTCGCAACTTCGCTTCTCCGCATCTCTGCCACACGATTCGCATTCATACTTTTGGGACATCTTCGGCAGGCTCGGTCTTACAGAGGTTCAGCTTCTGCATGACCTTAAGCTCGTTCTGTTATGCAGATTACATGATGAACCTAGACGCAACTGACTACTTTTGAGCTGCTTCGCACAACTATAGCACAAGCCCGCATGACATCAACTCTGCGGTAGCTAGATGATTGTTCCATACCCGTACAACGGCTTCGCGATCGACAAGCACAACTCTAGCTCTATCGCCGCTTGTTAAGCCCCAACTTAAATTTAGCAACATTATTTTCCAGTCAACAGCCACAGGCTCGAAATCTGGCTGGTATACCATTTGGTCCAAAGCTTCGCAGCCTCACCTTGACGGTTACATCGCGTGGCCTCGTGCGCCTCAATCCTCTCGTGAGGCTGGGTCGCTGATCAAGCCACAGCAAGGTCCCGATGTATACGCTCACCAACTGGCGTCTAGAGCTAATAGCGCGGCTGATCAGCCCCCCCCCTGAGTCGTGCAACTGCTACCAGTTCTCTCCGCGGCACTGGTTCTAATTGGTCGGCTCGTATATCATTGATGAAGAACGTTATTATAGAACGCAGCTCCACATGTACTACAAATAGATTACAGTTTGATAGAGTATGTTTAATAAGAGAATAAGATAATTAGCTAGATAGGTCTCACAATATAGATACCATAGTCAATATATACTAGACTAAGTTCCGTATCAAGATGTAAAATATAATTTTTTTGCTTAGAGAGAAAAATCGGTGTCTCTATAGAACCTTTTAGTACTTAGGGCTTTCAGAAAGAAACATAAGACTTCCTAATTACAAATAGATGTAATGAGGTATTATTATGATATTACATTGATAACATTACAATCTATCTTTCAAGAAGAGATAAAAGATATGTATATGGTACACGGGATATATAGTCTCCGTTAATATTATCAAATAATATTCTCTAGATGTGTTTGTCTATATCTGATAAATAGTTCTATCATAGAATCATTACGACACGGCAAGCCATCTACGATCGATTCAGAGACATGTCATGTAATAGTTCAAGATAAGGAAAAGGTAAAGTCTACCATATCTAAATAGTATTCAGAAACTAAGGGGAAGTTGGACCAGGAGGAATGAAAGCTGACTCCTAGGCAAGTGACTACTTACCAAACCTGACAGTTTTTGGGATGAATATTTACCTTGTCAAGCTATAGTTTCAACAATGATATCTTCTACCCGTCCGCGTCTCGGTCCATCAGGCTCGAAACTTCCTTAAGTCCTCGATGTAGGCCAGCTTATGCTTGCACATTTCTGCATGCTTTACTACAGCACTTTCATTCTATGTCACTGCCCTTTCGAGGACCATCAAACACACACATACACACACATACACACACATACACACACATACACACACATACACACACATACACACACATACACACACATACACACACATA